>NC_050456.1:23697711-23806314 GCF_903995425.1 Onychomys torridus | reverse complement strand
ACAAAGTGTTTCTAGAATTCTGGCACCAGAATACGATTTCTATCTTTTATCCTGTCTTGGTTGCTAGGTGATGCCTCTGATGGCCGCGGGCACACCCATGGGGCCCAGACATACACGCAGGCAAAGCAGACATACACATCACAGACAATAGAAAAGACTCACAAACAACGACTCTCAAGCTGCTTGGACTAAAGAAATTGATGGCTGGGTTTGTTCCTCCCTCCAGGGCAACCTCCAGCTGCTGCAGAACTGCCTTGCTGTTTTAAATGGAGACACCTAGGCCACACCCCGCCTTCTGTTGAAAAGGGCTGCCTTCAAATCTCGTTATTTTCTTGATGACTTCGGCATCTAAGCTCACTGGGAACAACAGATCAGCTGGCACCATGCATCGGCTCTTCTTCTGAGAGACAATGGAGTGGCAGGGCTCACCGGCCGCAGGGCAGCGTCTGCCACCCTGCACTTGACCTTCCGAGAAGCCCAAAGTTCAACTTCCTCTTTTTCTTTAAGTAGCCTGTCTTAACTGTGTTTATTTCGTGCGTAGCGATCTTGTGGCTGCCAGCCTTATTTACCTCTCGATCACTTGTCCAGTTCTAACATTCTCAAGAGTCCACTGTTCACACAAGATGAAGGTTGTCTTTCTGGAATTTTTCTCTTTTTTTAAAGCATCCTGTGCCCTGCGTTCTTTCATGTATCCGTGTAAACATCTTAATGAGACTTACTTTGAATTAATGAAACGTAAAGTTTTGAGTCAGTTTTTGTGAGCTTCATCAGTATGGTCGATCTCTGAAGAAAAACAGATGCGTTCGTATGTTTGCCTTAAACTTGTGAACTAAACCAATATTGTAAACCGCCCAGCGATACCAGCGGCGTTTGAACTCCGAGCTCCTGTATCGCTCTCTGGAATTTGGGGTAGTGATAATAAATCTACTCCGGTATTAAGCTTTACAGCGCAGGTTTTTTGTTTTTCTCCCCTTCTTTTGAAATGGCCAATTGAACCAAGTTCACCGACCCCGCTTTACTGTAGAGCGACCCGGTCTTCTGGCGTTGCCACTCCACCGAAGGAGCCAGCCTGGACAGAGGGGCAGACATCTGCCTTTTCCGGAATGCACGGAGCCATCCCCAGTTTCCCCTGGAACCCGTCCCTAGCTTCGGCCAACCGTGTCCCTCCTAGTTACCCATGGCAACCATGGCAGGCCTATTGACTGCACAGAGGGAAGGCCTTCTAGAGAGAGCTCTTGAGTTGGTGGAGGAAGTAGATTCCCCGCGGGACGGAAAGGTTGGTGCACAGATGAGATGCCACGCCGGGGCCTCTGACAGGTAGAGGACCGTGATTCCTCGTTCCCTAGCGTAAAGTTAGGTGGAATGGATTTCTCTGTCCTTTTCCCAAGTCCTCTCCTATTTGGAAACCACGGGGATTGGGGCTGGTCATCCCTGGAACAGGTTCCTAGTTCGTTTACAATTTTCCAACCTCCCGAAGATTGCCGGGTGCCGCCTGGCCAGGCGGTGGCCCTGACCCCACCCACCCACCTTCCTCAGCGCCATGTTCTCTGGCTGGTCAGTTGTCCTTCCCACTGACACGTGTCCCCGTGCCTGTTCAGAGTCGGTTTCCTGGTGTTGGGCCGGAGATCCTTTCCGTCCCTTCGTGTCTGTGACCCTCCTTGGTAGAAACACCGGCCCACTACGGTGTCCACCAGTGGGTTTGAAGTGCAGAGACCAGGAGCCCCTTGCTTTGGACCAGTCCGACCCTCCCAGCTGCCCTTGTGGCCTCAATCCGGTTGGGCAAGATCCTCTAGACTTCTGGCCTCATTTCTCTGCTCTAAAGGACATGTTGACCTACCTCACAGGGGTGTTGTGAGGATTAATAAATGTTGGTACCATGCTTTGAAAATGTGAGGGTGCTGTGTAAATGCTGAGGGATGGTTGAGGGCCAAGTTGTACGATGGTTCTCTCCCCCAAGAGTTATTGTGTTTTTAATCAAAGCGGTCTCTTTTGGAGGGGAGGAAGTGGAGTAGAATGTACCCTAAGTCCTCGTGTCTTGTATTTTATTTTATTTTGAAAAATTTTAGATTTTTACTTATTTTTATTTACTGTTCAGGGATGCTTTACCTGACCATATCTGTGTACCATATGTGTGGCAGTACCAGAGAAGGGGTGGTTGAGAAGAGGGCATCGGGACCCCTAGAACTGGAGCCTCATTGTAGTTATTGGTAAAGGTACCAAGGTCTGAGGGAAGAGTAAATAAATCAGGACTGTCAAATGATCAATTGATCTGTCCATCCATCCATCCATCCATCTAATCTATCTTGCTTTTTTTGAGATAGGGTTCCTCTGTGTAACTTGTCTGCCCTGGAACTCACTCTGTAGATCAGGCTGGCCTCGAACTCACAGAGATACCTCCCGAGTGCTGATATTAAAGGCATGAGCCACCACAGACAGGTCCTAAGTTACATTTTTAAGGGTGTGTATATATAGTGGGTGAGGGCAGGGACTCGGGTGACGGCCAGAGAACAACTCAGTGAGTCTTACACCAAGTGGACTGTGGGATCAAAGTCAGGCTGTCAGCTGCTTGTTTCTTACTTTGTCTCTTTGGGGGCCACCACCCAGCTCCCAAATAAGTCACACACAGAGGCTTCTTCTTAATTATGAATGTCTGGTTTGAGCTTGGCTTCTTTCTTGCCAGCGTGTCTTAACTTTGTTACCCTGTGTGTCTTCCCTCTGGACTTGACCTTTTCTTTTCTTTCACTATGACTCTGGGCCTTGCTGGACCCTGACGTCTCTCCCTGCTGGCTCTCCTCCCTCTCAGATTTCTTCTATTTATTCTCTGTCTGCCAGCCCTGCCCATCCTTGCTCCTGCCTTGCTCCTGGCTGTTCAGTTCTTTATTAGACCGTCAGGTGTCTTAGAAAGAAAGGCACAGTAACACAGCTTCACAGAGTTAAACGCAACATAAACAGAAGTAACACACCTTAAAACAATATTCCCCAACAGTCAGCCATGACAGCAAGTGTGTTTTTTCCCCTAAGCTGATTTGGCAGACCCTGGATTCATTGTTAGTGTTTTAAATTTTATTTAAACTTGTGGGGTGGGGATAAGTAGTAGCAGCTGTACAGACTAGCCAGGGGACTTTGGGTGGGGGTTCCAACCATACATAATGAGTGGACAGTGCCAGGCTTTCTCACTAACACCTGGAAAAATAACATGTCGGGGGCTGGAGAGATGGCTCAGCTGTTAAGCACACCAGCTGCTCTTCTAGAGGTCCTGAGTTCAATTCCCAGCGACCACATAGTGACTCACAGCCATCTATAGTGGAATCTGATACTGTCTTCTGGGGTGCAGGTGTACAGGCAGATAGAGCACTCAGTTACATAAAATAAGTAAATCGGGGCTCTTTTTAGATTTTATGAATACAGTGTTCTCCCAGCATTTATGTGTGCTGGGACGGATGCCGTTGTACAGCTTTCTTGAGTCATTTCTGCTCCCACGGGTGCCCCTCACCCATATCCTCGTAAATAACCCCAAGAAAACTCATTGGTTCACCAAGGTGGGCTATACAGAATCCACACGCTTGTCTGCTGTGGGCTCCCCGCTATGGTTGAGGAGCTGTGTATGCTGCAGCTCCCGGGGAAAGGCTTGGCACAACACATAACGGCCACATCAAAAAAGGCGTTCGATCTGGAGATGAGACACTCCTTGAAGTCTTACCTGGGCGGGTGGAGCATGTCCACCCACATCCATCTGTTTCTTTTGAAACACCAAGCCAAATAGAAAGAAACGGTGAAGCGCGCTCTGTTGGCATTTAACCCTTGAGTGAGGACCACTAAGAACAAGCACCCTCAGAGAGAGGAAGGGCTTTTTCTCCCTCACCCAGAATGTCAGAAGAGCCTCTGGAGGGAGCTGTGTTCTGCCCTGCTATGAAGCGGCCCACCTGAGGTCTTCGGCCCGCCGGCTGCCCCAGCTCCAGGCCTCAGCCTGATTTCCAAGTAGAGCAGTGCGGAGCAGGGTCTTCGATTTTTATTTCCCGGCAGATGCTCTCCCTGGCTGCAGCTGTTTTTAGCTGGGGTTTTTAAAGAGGTCGGCACTCTAGGCCAGAAACGGTGGTCACCCCTGCAGAACCCACAAGATGACTTGGAAGACAAGAGAGAGCCAGGCTAGCCTGGGGCTGGGATATTAAAGGGAAGGAAGGAAAAGAGAGAAATCACTCCTGCAGTGTTTACCACATGGTCAGTTAGAGGGGTGCGGAGGCGAGCTCACGAGCCTAACGACCCTGGGGGGACCCCCAGGTCCACGTGGGGAGACGACCCCACCACCAGCCGTCCCGGCCTCCGACCCCCTCCCCGCCGCCACGAATGTGACGTCAAGAATCAGGACGAGCGGGTCGGCACAGTTCCCTCGCTTCTGCTTCGCGACTGTGAGGACGACAGGTGTGAGCCACCACGGTCAGCTTAGTCTGGGTTTCTGCTGAGAACTGGTAGAACTTCTTTCTGTGAGAGAGGAGAGTCGTTCACAGGGCCGAGCGTGCAGCTCGACCGGTAGATAGACTCGCTTGCCGGGCCGCACAACCCCCGAGTGTGTGACCCAGCTGTGGGCGATGACACACGGGCAGGATCCAAGTTTAGGGTCCTCCTAGGCTGCGGAGTACGTTCGGGGAGCTCCTGGGGCCATCGCGGTCGGAAGGGAAGAAAAAAAAAAAAAAAAAAGCCCGCGGGGCGGGGCTATGCAGACGAGGCGGGCGCAGTGGCTGCCGGTCCCGCGGGCTCGGAGGGCGGCGTCCCGCGCGGTGACGTCCCGCGTGGGTGAGGGTGAGGTCCGTGGGGGCGAGAAGACGGCGACGGGTGTGGAGGGCGTGGAGGAGGATTCGGCGTGTGGACGTGGGCGACCGTGTGTTAAAGGGGCGCGCGTGTGTAAGGAGAGCGTGCGTGCGGGCGTAGCAACTCATACTTACCTGGCAGGGGAGATACCATGATCACGAAGGTGGTTTTCCCCAGGGCGAGCTTATCCATTGCATCCGGATGTGCTGACGCCTGCGATTTCCCCAAATGCGGGAAACTCGACTGCATAATTTGTGGTAGTGGGGGACTGCGTTCGCGCTCTCCCCTGGCTTGCTGGTTTTCAAAAGTGAGATTCTTTTTCTATGTGTTCTTCTCCTGTTTGCTTGTTTCTGTCCGCTAGACTCTTTCTCTCACCAACCTGGGCTCACACAGAGATTTCCCCTTCTTGTCTTTCTCGTGTTGGGGTAGACTGGCTAGGAGTCCTGGTTCATTCTCACACCTTCCAAGCTGCCTTCACTCTTGAAGTGTCCACCCTGTGTATGGCAGAAAGCCGTTTCTAAGAGGCTGCTTTACGGTTTCTGATCCTTGGGGTTTTAAAAAAACCACTTTCTGTTAGAGCCAAGGGCCTTGCCCAGTCAGCTCTTTTTTCCAAGCACCAGTATCCATATTATCCATCCATCCGTCCTCAGAATAGCCATAGAGTACTTTTTGGCAGACTTCGGGTCAATGGAGGACTATTGTATCGTTTCTGTAGTGGAAAATCTAGTAGAGTCATTGTATCTAAGGTAAACATTAGAATGAAACTTTTCTGGGAGTATTTTAGACATTTTTTTGGCCTGGCGGTGGTGGCGCACGCCTGTAGTCCCAGCACTCAGGAGGCAGAGGCAGGCGGATCTCTGTAAGTTCGAGGGGCAGCCTGGACTACAGAGCGAGATCCAGGACAGGCTCCAAAGCTACATAGAAACCCTGTCTCAAAAACAAAAACAAAAACTCTTTCTGTGATTTTTTTTATTAATTTATTTTTTAAATTACCTCATGGTATTAATTATACATATGATGTTAATTACAGTTGTGGTATTCATTGATTGCATTCTCAGTATTCATTCAATAAATATATTTATGATATTCACTAATTACATTGTGTTATTACATTCACGATCTTATGTCCTGATAGTAATGTCCATTCCGTGGGACTTTTCCATCACACAAAACAGATTCTGTTACTTAGGAAATCATTACTCAATTTATAAGTCTTTTCGGCCCAATAAGGCCTCTCCACCGACGAAAGCAATTCAAATTAAACCGAATTGGAAAAGCCCAGGTTTAATGGGTAAAACGTTCCCGGGGTGATTCCCGCCCCTCAGAAGGGCTGAGACAGGAAGAACCCCGTGTCTGTTTTCTGGATGCTGCTTTTAAACTCTGTGGTTTGAGCCTCCCCGGGGAGGAGCTTGTGTTTGGCGGGCATTGAAGGAGCAGTTTGGGGAAAGAGATGGGGAGGGCAGTTGAGGAAGATCTTCCACCAGAACACTTCAGACTCTTTGGGTATGGGGTTACCAGGGTGCCAGGGGTGGAGGTGGAGCTCCCACCCAAACAGAGTTGTTTTTCAGAAGGAACTTCACAGCGTTTCGTGACTTTAGTCACAGTATGGTCCTGGCAAACCTGGGACCGTCTTGCGCTGTTGAGTACTGCCAACAGTGCACATGAAGACCAAAGTTGCAGGATGTGACAGTTTCCTTCACGAAACATGTAGATCAGACCAGCGGCTTTGGTAAGAGGAACTCGTTTTACCCTAAAACACAACTTTTGTGTAACAATCAACAAGGATGCTTCTGCATGGCAGTTTGGGGTTCAGTCCATCCAGGCTGGACTTCCCTGGTGCCTCAGACCCTGACTACATGGTGGCACAGATTATAAATAAATCTCTTTTTAAAAAACATGCCTTTAATCCCAGCACTAGGGAGGCAGAAGCCAAGCTGATCTCTGTGAGTTCGAGGCCAGCCTGGTCTAGCAGACCGAGATCCAGGACATGCAGGAGAGGATGCAGAGGAAAGGGAACACTCCTCCACTGTTGGTGGGAATGCAAACTTGTACAACCACCGTTGGAAATCAGTATGGCAGTTTCTCAGAAAATTGGAATCAATCTACCTCAAGACCCAGCCATACCAACTCTTGGTATGTACCCATATACCCAAGAAATGCTCAATCATACCACAAAGATACATGCTCAACCATGTTCATAGCAGCACTATTTATAATAGCCAGAACCTGGAAACAACCTAGATGCGTGTCAACTGAAGAATGGATTAAGAAAATGTGGGAGATATACACAGTGGAGTACTACTCTGCAGAGAAAAACAATGACAGCATGAAATTTGCAGGCAAATGGATGGAACTAGAAAAGATCATCCTGAGTGAGGTAACCCAAACCCAGAAGGACAAGCATGGTATGTACTCACTCATAAGTGGATTCTAGATATAAAGCAAAGGACAATCAGACTGCAACCCACAGAACCAGGGAGCTACACAGTAAGGGGATCCTAGAGACTGTGGTTCTTATAAGTTTTGGTTTTACTCAATTACTGGGCAAGCCTCTATGAAACATTTCACTATTAGGATAAGAATTTATACTGTATCAAGCTGATAATAGAAAAATAAATAAATTAAAAAGAAAGAAAAACCAAAGGGGGCTAGCAGTCTCCCGACCCCCACCCCACTTTCATCAGCAAGCACTAATATTGATCTCTATGGTTACCCTATTCTGCACGTTTCCTGTGGATATAGTAATATGTGAAAACTTAAACAGGAGTAGACCATATATATATATAACAAAAATAACCTTACAGTGGTATCAACATACAAAATCCATACCAATGTAAATACTTAAGACCAGCAGTTGTCCTTTAGTTTAAAAGTAGATTCAATATCTACCCTTTACTATCCTGTCATTTCTATATCCTCTTCTCTTTTTCAGAACGAGATTCCTAAATATAATCTGCTTTGTTCAGCTTTTTTTCTCACCATTAAAATAACAACTTGCACAGGGCCATGCTAATCTTCTCCGTATCATTCCAATTTTAGTATATGTGCTGCCGAGGCAGAGCCAGGCAGATCTCTGTGAGTTCGAGGCCAGCCTGGGCTACCAAGTGAGTTCCAGGAAAGGCGCAAAGCTACACAGAGAAACCCTGTCTCAAAAAACAAACAACAACAACAACAAACCCAACTTGTTGGGCTGCAGAGATGGCTCAGAGGTTAAGAGCACTGGCTGCCCTTCCAGAGATCTTGAGTTCAATTCCAGCAACCACATGGTGGCTCACAACCATCTGTAATGAGATCTGGTGCCCTCTGTATACTAAATAAATAAATCTTTTTAAAAAAATTTATTTATTATGTATACAGCATGTATTACTGCAGGCCAGAAGAGGGCACCAGATCTCTTTACAGCTGGTTGAAAGCCACCATGTGGTTGCTGGGAATTGAACTCAGGTGTAGTGGGTAGCCATCCCAGCATTGGCCGGGAAGTTCCAACCCCCATTGAGGCTTCGGTAATGGTCAAACCCACAAGGCGGGGCGGAGGAGGAAGCGGAAGACCCAAGATAGGGAGGAGGTCTTGCTCTCTTGGTTCTGGGATGCTGGACCCAGGAGTAGACTGAGCAGAGTTCTCCAGAGAACACTGCCAGACTGCGCCATACCTTTGTCAGACCCTACAACCTATCTCTTCATTTGTAAGTTACCCCACAAAATAAACCTCCCTTTTAACTACGTGGAGTGGCCTTAATAATTTCACCAATACTCAGGATCTCTGGAAGAGTAGTCAGTGCTCTTAACCTCTGAGCCATCTCACCAGCCCCCATAAATAAAAAATCTTAAAAAAAAAACAACTTGTAACCAACCCCCCTAAACGATGACTGATTCCATAACCCACAGAATGACCAAAAACCACCCACCCCATCTCTTGAGAATGTGGGTGTCATGTTCTTTAATGTTCTTTAGACTGTTTCCTGCTATCTGGGGGTGTGGCATCTCTAGGGGACCTGAGAAAATTAAGATAATGGCCAAGTCCTGGGAGAGCTAGCTGTATCCTTCCTTGCCAGTCTCTGTGTGATGGGAAAGTCTCTCTGTGTGATGGGCTTATCTGAAGTCCTGGCTGGAGCAGTGTGTAAGGATGAACGTCTCAGCTAGCTGCCTTGAAATTGTCCCCAGCAGTTTGCAGTCCAAAGTGATCTGTGGGTGGAGTTTGTCAGCTCAGTGGCGGTTGTTACCACAGTTTTTGCTGCTGGGGGACAGCCTCCAGGAGCACAAGGCTCAAAGGGAATCCATCCAGTCTGCTTACTCTGGCTTTTTTTTTAATCTGAGGGGTGAGGGGACGACACTCCACACTCTCTTGATGGTTTCTCTCAGACCTTCTCTTTAATCTTCTTTTGTGTTCAGAGTCTGCGTTCTGTATTTTCTTTTCTTATCTCTATCCAGAGGTGTCCCTTCCTTCCCTTGATGTTTTTTCTTCTGACTGTTTTTTCTTCCTTATTCTCTCATTTGTGATGTTTTCCTTCTAACTCTATCTTTATTCTTCCTTATGCTCTCTATTTTTCCTCTACAGCTTCCATACACCAACCAATCCTTTCAGGCAATATAGAAATTACAATGTGGTTATATTCTATTTTTCAAGTGAATGATGACAATAAATACAAGTAAGAAACAGTATGCTTTCCATATCTTGTATGTGATTAAACATTTGAGAAACAAATCACCCCCAAGAACCTACATACATTCATACCCAAGCAACTTGTTATAGATGAACAGAGTGTAAGCCAGCAAGGTGTTCTCAGCGGTTCTTATACTGGCAGGCTGTGTTTTCCGTTATAAAGAAAGAACCAAACACCTTATCTTGGAAGGTTATTGTATAAGAAATCACAAGTCTAAACTTTTATACATGAAAAACAGTTCTTTAAATTTTAGGGTGCATACCCACTTGTCAATAGTTTTTTATATCAGGAGATTGAGGGCAGAAATGGGTACAAGGGATTAATCATCATTTTTGATCACCAATCAATCCTCACAAGGAAAGTACATCAGCTAGTAATAATTGGACTGCTGTGTGGTGTGGTTTTTTTTTTTTTACATTTTATAAAATGTTTATTGATAAATAATTCACATAGTTTGCCTGTTTTCACAATTTGATAGACTTTAGTCCAGCATCCTCACAGGCCCACGACACCGTCACCACTTTCTATTTTAGAACATCACTGTCTTCAATTTCATACACACATATAACGTATGGTGATTACATTCCACCTTAGTTTTTTAAATGAACATAATATTTGCAGTTGTAACCATTTTTAAGTTCATAATTCAGTGGCATGAATTACATTGAAGATAGTAATTACACTCATGATATTAATTATATATGGTATTCATTAATTACATTCACAGTGTTCATTCATAACTTTATTTATGATATTCATTAATTACATTAACTATATTGATTTATTACATCTATTTTTTATTTTTATTTTTTAAAAATATTTATTTATTTATTATGTATACAGCATGTATGACTGCAGGCCAGAAGAGGGCGCCAGATCTCATTACAGATGGTTGTGAGCCACCATGTGGTTGCTGGGAATTGAACTCAGGACCTCTGAAAGAGCAGTCAGTGCTCTTAACCTCTGAGCCATCTCTCCAGCCTGATTTATTACATTTATGATATTATGTCCTGATACTACTAACCATTTGTGGGGCTTTACCATCACACAAAACAGAAACTCCATACTTAGAAAAATCATTGCTCAGGGTTGGGGATTTAGCTCAGTGGTAGAGCGCTTGCCTATCAAGCACAAGGCCCTGGGTTCCATCCTCAGCTCTGGAGAGAAAAAAAAAAAAGCCAGGCAGTGGTGGCGCACACCTTAATCCCAGCACTTGGGAGGCAGAGCCAGGTGGATCTCTGTGAGTTCAAGGTCAGCCTGGTCTACAAAGCAAGATCCAAGATAGGCACCAAAACTATACGGAGAAACCCTGTCTTGAAAAAAAACAAAAACAAAAAAAAAGAAAGAAAATCATCACTCTATATTCCTTTCTTCTCCATCTTGAGATAATGTCTAGTCTTTTTATTTCTACAAATTTGCATATTCTATGTATTCCATGTAATACAATTCTATAGTATTGGTCCCTTTTTTAATGTAAAAAAATTTTTATGTACAACTGCAGGATAACTTGAACATAAAAAACAGGTTATAATTCAAAAGTCCAGGGTTATTTGAAACTGGAAAATATTTTCTTTGTAAAAAATAGTAAAAATGATAACATTTCCCAATAAGCCCTTTTAAGCCAAATAATAGCTGAATTATACATATAAATATTGATTAGATTCTGGGAGTACGAAGAACCTATTTTCAGAGAGCTATGTTTTATTTAAGATGTGTAAGTGGGATTTCCATTGAAAGGGAAAAATCAGTGGCCATCTTGAGAGATGCTTCCCCGTCCCCTCCTCCAAAGGTATTTGCTGACTAGCGTTTTTAATTGACCAGAAGTTGAACCTATGGGAAAGACAAGGCTGGACAATAAGTCTTGTATCCTAGACTTGGCAAAACAAGATCTAAAGAGTAATGGGCTCGGTTGACCAGAAGTCGATCTGGAAAGAGAGTGTAGGGCTGCAACAAAAAATCTGAATGTGTCAACAAAAGCAGGACACAGGGAATAAAAATTTATGTCTATAGATACCCTGAATCCTGCTAGCAATTAGTAACATTTTGCTTACTCACCCCTAGCCCCCGAGATATTAACATTCTGCATGTGAACCTTTTCTATACAAACCCTTAAACTGAGTGCTCTGGGGGCCATTCTCCTCCACCTGCTGTGGATGTTGGATGGCAGACCCAAGCTTGCCTTGTTTTTGTTTTTGTTTTCTGTTTTCCAGAATGCAAGCGCTCTACCACTGGAGCTAAATCCCCAACCCCACTTGCTTGTTTTGTTATTAAAAACCTCTGTGTGCTTACATCAGACATTGGCTCTGTGGTGCGTCTTGCAACCTGGGCACAACACTATTCATCTTCCCCCTTCACTGTTTGATTTACAGCAGACATTTTTCTATAGGCTAATCCATAATCTAAAAATATTTTAGCCTCCCCTCCTGAAAAGTACAGCCAGCATTTTCTTTCATCAGCTTGATACAGTACAAGCTCTTATCCTAATAGTGAAGTGTGTCACTAAAGCTTGCCTGTGGTTGGTCAAAACCCAAAACCAAAACTATACTGCTTTGTATTTGATCCCTAACCTCAAAGCTATTATCAAAAATATCTTAATCCGTGGTCATTCTAAGTCTTTGCTTCAGCTATGATGCACTCTGAAACCTGTAAACACATCTCCCAACATTAAGATTAAAAGAATTCGAGCCAACGGGGCTCCTAGGCCTCAATTCTTTTTTTTCTTCTTTACTTATTTATACAGCGTCTGTCTGAATGCCAGAAGAGGGCACCAGATCTCATTACAGAGGGTTGTTGGCCACCATGTAAGAGCTGGGAATTGAACTCAGGACCTCTGGAAGAGCAACCAATGCTCTTAATCTCTTAACTTCTGAGCCATCTCTCCAGCCTCAGGGTACTTTTCAAAAGTTGAGTTCAGCACTAATGTCAACTATTCTGGGATGTTGAAGTTTCGAGTCTTTTGTGAAAAAACACAGTCCAGTTCTCCTACATGCTGGCTTCAAGTTTGAAGCCTAAATGCAGTGCTTTTCACTTTGACAGCAAGTAACTCCAGTGACCCAAGTGTGGCTCCCCGTGCCTCCGTTTAGAGACACTACCCGATGGGTCACAGCACCCGGGGCTGGGGAAATATGCTGCAGGCCAAAAGCCTCGTCACAGGTTTTTGGATTTAGCGTTCTTTTGTTTTTTTTTTTTGTTTTTTTAAAAAATTTAACCCATTGGTGCTGAGGATTGATCTCACACACTAGACATGCCCTCTCTCACCAACACACACACACACACACACACACACACACACACACACACATATATATGTCCCTGGTCAAGTCGCAGTTTTGAGTGTTGTTGTTTTGAGACAGGGTCTCTCCGTGTAGCTGTGGCTGGCCTAGAACTCCCACCACACAACCCAGCCCTCGAGTCTCAGTGCTTCATTCCAGTTTTTGCTTTGTTCGAGACAGGGTCCCACTATGTAGTTCTGTCCCAGAACTCACTAAACCAGCCCAGCCTCGAACTCACAGAGATCCTCCTGCCTCGGCCTCCTGAGTGCTGGCTGGGGTTATCCTTTGCCTATTGGTAACCTACAGCAGCTATAGGTAATAATTGGATTCATCGATGACGTGTTCACACACGCAC
This sequence comes from Onychomys torridus, assembly GCF_903995425.1. Lineage (NCBI taxonomy): Eukaryota > Metazoa > Chordata > Mammalia > Rodentia > Cricetidae > Onychomys > Onychomys torridus. The sequence goes on along the minus strand of NC_050456.1, from coordinate 23,793,220 downwards.
ACAACGTACGTCAACCACGTTCACGACCCCGGTCACTCTCTTGTCCCCTCACACCTGCAGATCCCCTTCGTCTTCCCACCCAGCCTCGTCCACTGACCGTTTCTAACACCCATTCGGTGTGTATTCACGAGTGACAACCACCTGTGCGCCAGGACCTGCGCAGTCAGAAGAGGCGATCGGATCCGCTGGGACTGGAGCTGGCAGGGGGCTGTGAGCGGCCACGTGGGTGCGGGAAATGGAACCTCGGTCTTCCGCAAGAGCAACCAGCGCTCTAAACCGCTGAGTCGTTCCTCCAGCCCCACAACTCCACTTTTCTGTCTTGTTTGTTTGGTTTTTGTGTTTCTGTTTGGCTTGTTTGTTGGTTTCGAGACCAGATCTCACCGGGTAGACCCGGCTGGAAGACCACGGATGTCTGGCCTCGAACTCACGGTGCCTCTGCACCGCCGGGGCGTTGGGACTGATTAAAGGGGTTGTGCTGGCCAGTTGCACGTCAACTTGACCCGAGATCGGGCTGCAGGCTGGGAAGCCCGAAGGGCATCTCCTTAATCAGTGGTGAAAGAGGGAAGACCCAGGCCACGGTGGGCGGTGCCACCCCAGGGTTTGTGGGCCTGGGTACCGTGAGAAAGCCGGGCCGCACAACCCCCGAGTGTGTGACCCAGCTGTGGGCGATGACACACGGGCAGGATCCAAGTTTAGGGTCCCCCTAGGCTACGGAGTACGTTCGGGGAGCTCCTGGGGCCATCGCGGTCGGAAGGAAAAAAAAAAAAAAAAGAAAAAGCCCGCGGGGCGGGGCTATGCAGACGAGGCGGGCGCAGAGGCTGCCGGTCCCGCGGGCTCGGAGGGCGGCGTCCCGCGCGGTGACGTCCCGCGTGGTGAGGGTGAGGTCCGTGGGGGCGGGAAGACGACGACGGGTGTGGAGGGCGTGGAGGAGGATTCGGCGTGTGGACGTGGGCGACCGTGTGTTAAAGGGGCGCGCGTGTGTAAGGAGAGCGTGCGTGCGTGAGGAGCAACTCATACTTACCTGGCAGGGGAGATACCATGATCACGAAGGTGGTTTTCCCAGGGCGAGGCTTATCCATTGCACTCCGGATGTGCTGACCCCTGCGATTTCCTCAAATGCGGGAAACTCGACTGCATAATTGTGGTAGTGGGGGGACTGCGTTCGCGCTCTCCCCTGGCTTGCTGGTTTTCAAAAGTGAGATTCTCTTTTTCTATATATTCTTTCTCCTGTTTGCTTGTTTCTTCCGCTAGACCTCTTTCTCTACACCAACCTGGGCTCACACAGAGATTTCCCTTCTTTGTCTTTCTCGTGTTGGGGTAGACTGGCTAGGAGTCCTGGTTTCATTCTCACACCCTTCCAAGCTGCCCTTCACTCTTGAGTGTCACCCTGTGTAGCAGAAAGCCGTTTCTAAGAGGCTGCTTTACGGTTCTGATCTCTTGGGGTTTTTAAAAAAACCACTTTCCTGTTTAGAGCCAAGGGCCTTGCCCAGTCAGCTCTTTTTTCCAAGCACCAATATGTATCCATATTATCCATCCATCCGTCCTCAGAATAGCCATAGAGTACTTTTTGGCAGACTTCGGGTCAATGGAGGACTATTGTATCGTTTCTGTAGTGGAAAATCTAGTAGAGTCATTGTATCTAAGGAAAACATTAGAATGAAACTTTTCTGGGAGTATTTAGACATTTTTTTGGCCTGGCGGTGGTGGCGCACGCCTGTAGTCCCAGCACTCAGGAGGCAGAGGCAGGCGGATCTCTGTAAGTTCGAGGGCAGCCTGGACTACAGAGCGAGATCCAGGACAGGCTCCAAAGCTACATAGAAACCCTGTCTCAAAAACAAAAACAAAAACTCTTCTGTGATTTTTTTTAATTTATTTTTTAAATTACCTCATGGTATTAATTATACATATGATGTTAATTACATTTGTGGTATTCATTGATTACATTCTCAGTATTCATTCAATAAATATATTTATGATATTCACTAATTACATTGTGTTATTACATTCACGATCTTATGTCCTGATAGTAATGTCCATTCGTGGGACTTTTCCATCACACAAAACAGATTCTGTACTTAGGAAATCATTACTCAATTTATAAGTCTTTTCGGCCCAATAAGGCCTCTCCACCGACGAAGCAATTCAAATTAAACCGAATTGGAAAAGCCCAGGTTTAATGGGTAAAACGTTCCCGGGTGATTCCCGGCCCCTCAGAAGGGGCTGAGACAGGAAGAACCCCGTGTCTGTTTTCTGGGATGCTGCTTTTAAACTCTGTGGTTTGAGCCTCCCCGGGGAGGAGCTGTGTTTGGCGGGCATTGAAGGAGCAGGTTGGGGAAAGAGATGGGGAGGGCAGTTGAGGAAGATCTTCCACCAGGAACACTTCAGACTCTTTGGGTATGGGGTTACCAGGGTGCCAGGGGGTGGAGGTGGAGCTCCCACCCAAACAGAGTTGTTTTTCAGAAGGAACTTCACAGCGTTTTCGTGACTTTAGTCACAGTATGGTCCTGGCAAACCTGGACCGTCTTGCGCTGTTGAGTACTGCCAACAGTGCACATGAAGACCAAAGTTGCAGGATGTGACAGGTTCCTTCACGAAACATGTAGATCAGACCAGGGCTTTGGTAAGAGGAACTCGTTTTACCCTAAAACACAACTTTTGTGTAACAATCAACAAGGATGCTTCTGCATGGCAGTTTGGGGTTCAGTCCATCCAGGCTGGGACTTCCCTGGTGCCTCAGACCCTGACTACATGGTGGCACAGATTATAAATAAATCTCTTTTTTAAAAAACATGCCTTTAATCCCAGCACTAGGGAGCAGAGCCAAGCTGATCTCTGTGAGTTCGAGGCCAGCCTGGTCTACAGACCGAGATCCAGGACATGCAGGAGAGGATGCAGAGGAAAGGGAACACTCCTCCACTGTTGGTGGGAATGCAAACTTGTACAACCACCGTGGAAATCAGTATGGCGGTTTCTCAGAAAATTGGGAATCAATCTACCTCAAGACCCAGCCATACCACTCTTGGTATGTACCCATATACCCAAGAAATGCTCAATCATACCACAAAGATACATGCTCAACCATGTTCATAGCAGCACTATTTATAATAGCCAGAACCTGGAAACAACCTAGATGCGTGTCAACTGAAGAATGGATTAAGAAAATGGGGAGATATACACAGTGGGAGTACTACTCTGCAGAGAAAAAACAATGACAGCATGAAATTTGCAGGCAACATGGATGGAACTAGAAAAGATCATCCTGAGTGAGGGTAACCCAAACCCAGAAGGACAAGCATGGTATGTACTCACTCATAAGTGGATTCTAGATATAAGCAAAGGACAATCAGACTGCAACCCACAGAACCAGGGAGGCTACACAGTAAGGGGGATCCTAAGATGACTGTGGCTTCTTATAAGTTTTGGTTTTACTCAATTACTGGGCAAGCCTCTATGAAACATTTCACTTTAGGATAAGAATTTATACTGTATCAAGCTGATAATAGAAAAATAAATAAATTAAAAAAGAAAAGAAAACCAAAGGGGGCTAGCAGTCTCCCGACCCCCACCCACTTTCATCAGCAAGCACAATATTGATCTCTATGGTTACCCTATTCTGCCACGTTTCCTGTGATATAGTCATAATATGGAAAAACTTAAACAGGAGTAGACCATATATATGAATAACAAAATAACCTTACAGTGGATCAACATACAAAATCCATACCAATTGTAAATACTTAAGACCAGCAGTTGTGCCTTTAGTTTTAAAAAGTAGATTCAATAATCTACCCTTCTATCCTGTCATTTCTATATCCTCTTTCTCTTTTCAGAACGAGATTCCCTAAATATAATCTGCTTTGTATCAGCTTTTTTTCTCACCATTAAAATAACAACTTGCACAGGGCCATGCTAATCTTCTCCGTATCATTCCAATTTTAGTATATGTGCTGCCCGAGGCTAGAGCCAGGCAGATCTCTGTGAGTTCGGAGGCCAGCCTGGGCTACCAAGTGAGTTCCAGGAAAGGCGCAAAGCTACACAGAGAAACCCTGTCTCAAAAAACAAACAACAACAACAACAAAACCCAACTTGTTGGGCTGCAGAGATGGCTCAGAGGTTAAGAGCACTGGCTGCCCTTCCAGAGATCTTGAGTTCAATTCCCAGCAACCACATTGGTGGCTCACAACCATCTGTAATGAGATCTGGTGCCCTCTGTATACTAAATAAATAAATCTTTTTAAAAAAATTTATTTATTATGTATACAGCATGTATTACTGCAGGCCAGAAGAGGGACCCAGATCTCTTTACAGCTGGTTGGAAAGCCACCATGTGGTTGCTGGGAATTGAACTCAGGTGTAGTGGGTAGCCATCCCAGCATTGGCCGGGAAGTTCCAACCCCCAATTGAGGCTTCGGTAATGGTCAAACCCACAAGGTGGGGCGGAGGAGGAAGCGGAAGACCCAAGATAGGGAGGAGGTCTTGGCTCTCTTGGTTCTGGGATGGCTGGACCCAGGAGGTAGACTGAGCAGAGTTCTCCAGAGAACAACTTGCCAGACTGCGCCATACCTTTGTCAGACCCTACAACCTATCTCTTCATTTGTAAGTTACCCCACAAAATAAACCTCCCTTTTAACTACGTGGAGTGGCCTTAATAATTTCACCAATACTCAGGATCTCTGGAAGAGTAGTCAGTGCTCTTAACCTCTGAGCCATCTCACCAGCCCCCATAAATAAATAAATCTTAAAAAAAAAAACAACTTGTAACCAACCCCCCTAAACGATGACTGATATCCATAACCCACAGAATGACCAAAAACCACCCACCCCATCTCTTGAGAATGTGGGTGTCATGTTCTTTAATGTTCTTTAGACTGTTTCCTGCTATCTGGGGGTGTGGCATCTCTAGGGGACCCTGAGAAAATTAAGATAATGGCCAAGTCCTGGGAGAGCTAGCTGTATCCTTCCTTGCCAGTCTCTGTGTGATGGGAAAGTCTCTCTGTGTGATGGGCTTATCTGAAGTCCTGGCTGGAGCAGTGTGTAAGGATGAACGTCTCAGCTAGCTGCCTTGAAATTGTCCCCAGCAGTTTGCAGTCCAAAGTGATCTGTGGGTGGAGTTTGTCAGCTCAGTGGCGGTTGTTACCACAGTTTTTGCTGCTGGGGGACAGCCTCCAGGAGCACAAGGCTCAAAGGGAATCCATCCAGTCTGCTTACTCTGGCTTTTTTTTAATCTGAGGGGTGAGGGGGACGACACTCCCACACTCTCTTGATGGTTTCTCTCAGACCTTCTCTTTAATCTTCTTTTGTGTTCAGAGTCTGCGTTCTGTATTCTCTTTTCTTATCTCTATCCAGAGGTGTCCCTTCCTTCCCTTTGATGTTTTTCTTCTGACTGTTTTTTCTTTCCTTATTCTTCATTTGTGATGTTTCCTTCTAACTCTATCTTTTATTCTTCCTTATGCTCTCTATTTTTCCTCTACAGCTTCCATACACCAACCAATCCTTTCAGGCAATATAGAAATTACAATGTGGTTATATTCTATTTTTCAAAGTGAATGATGACAATAAATACAAGTAAGAAACAGTATGCTTTCCATATCTTGTATGTGACTTAAACATTTGAGAAACAAATCACCCCCAAGAACCTACATACATTCATTACCCAAGCAACTTGTTATAGATGAACAGAGTGTAAGCCAGCAAGGTGTTCTCACGGTTCTTATACTGGCAGGCTGTGTTTTCCGTTATAAAGAAAGAACCAAACACCTTATCTTGGAAGGTTATTGTAAATAGAATCACAAGTCTAAACTTTTATACATGAAAAACAGTTCTTTAAATCTTTAGGGTGCATACCCACGTGCAATAGTTGTTTATATCAGGGAGATTGAGGGCAGAAATTGGTAACAAGGGATAAATCATCAATTTTTGAATCACCAATTCAATCCTCAACAAGCCGAAAGTACATCAGGCTAAGTAGATAATTGGAACTGCTGTGTGTGGTGTGGTTTTTTTTTTTGGACACTTTATAAATGTTTATTGAATAAATAATATCACATAGTTTGCCATGTTTTCACAATATTGATAGAACTTTAGTCCAGCATCCTCACAGGGCCCACGACCACCGTCACCACTTTCTATTTTAGAACATCACTGCCTCTTCCAATTTCATACCCCACCAACATTTAATAAACGTTGTATGGTGAATTACATTCCAAACTTAGTTTTTTAATGAACATAATATTCTGCCAGGTTGTAACCATTTTTAAGTTCATAAGTTCTAGTGGCCATGAATACATGAAGATAGTAATTAACACTCATGATATTAATTATATTGTGGGTATTCATTAATTACAATTCACAGTGTTCATTCAATAACTTTATTTATGATATTCATTAATTACATTAACTATATTGATTTATTACATCTATTTTTTATTTTTATTTTTTTAAAAATATTATATTTCATTTATTATGTATACAGCATGTATGACTGCAGGCCAGAAGAGGGCGCCAGATCTCATTACAGATGGTTGTGAGCCACCATGTGGTTGCTGGGAATTGAACTCAGGACCTCTGAAAGAGCAGTCAGTGCTCTTAACCTCTGAGCCATCTCTCCAGCCTGATTTATTACATTTATGATATTATGTCCTGATACTACTAACCATTTGTGGGGCTGTTACCATCACACAAAACAGAAACTCCATACTTAGAAAAATCATTGCTCAGGGTTGGGGATTTAGCTCAGTGGTAGAGCGCTTGCCTATCAAGCACAAGGCCCTGGGTTCCATCCTCAGCTCTGGAGAGAAAAAAAAAAAAAGCCAGGCAGTGGTGGCGCACACCTTTAATCCCAGCACTTGGGAGGCAGAGCCAGGTGGATCTCTGTGAGTTCAAGGTCAGCCTGCGTCTACAAAGCAAGATCCAAGATAGGCCACCAAAACTATACGGAGAAAACCCTGTCTTGAAAAAAAAACAAAAAACAAAAAAAAAGAAAGAAAATCATCACTCTATATTCCTTTCTTCTCCATCTGAGATAATGTCTAGTCTTTTTATTTCTACAAATTTGCATATTCTATGTATCCATGTAATACAATTCTATAGTATTTGGTCCCTTTTTTAATGTAAAAAAATTTTTATGTACAACTGCAGGATAACTTGAACATTAAAAAACAGGTTATAATTCAAAAGTCCAGGGTTATTTGAAACTGGAAAAATTTTCTTTGTAAAAAAATAGTAAAAATGATAACATTTCCCAATAAGCCCTTTTAAGCCAAATAATCAGCTGAATTATACATATAAATATTGATTAGATTCTGGGAGTACGAAGAAACCTATTTTCAGAGAGCTATGTTTTATTTAAGATGTGTAAGTGGGATTTCCATTGAAAGGGAAAATCAGTGGCCATCTTGAGAGATGCTTCCCCGTCCCCTCCTCCAAAGGTATTTGCTGACTAGCGTTTTTAATTGACCAGAAGTTGAACCTATGGGAAAGACAAGGCTGGGACAATAAGTCTTGTATCCTAGACTTGGCAAAACAAGATCTAAAGAGTAATGGGCTCGGTTGACCAGAAGTCGATCTGGAAAGAGAGTGTAGGGCTGCAACAAAAAATCTGAATGTGTCAACAAAAGCAGGACACAGGGAATAAAAATTTATGTCTATAGATACCCTGAATCCTGCTAGCAATTAGTAACATTTTGCTTACCTCACCCCTAGCCCCCGAGATATGTAACATTCTGCATGTGAACCTTTTCTATACAAACCCCTTAAACTGAGTGCTCTGGGGGCCATTCTCCTCCACCTGCTGTGGATGTTGGATGGCAGACCAAGCTTGCTTGTTTTTGTTTTTGTTTCTGTTTTCCAGAATGCAAGCGCTCTACCACTGAGCTAAATCCCCAACCCCACTTGCTTGTTTTGTTATTAAAAACCTCTGTGTGCTTACATCAGACATTGGCTCTGTGGTGGTCTTGCAACCTGGGCACAACACTATTCATCTTCCCCTTCACTGTTTGATTTACAGCAGACATTTTTCTATAGGCTAATCCATAATCTAAAAATATTTTAGCCTCCCCTCCTGAAAGTACAGCCAGCATTTTCTTTCATCAGCTTGATACAGTACAAGCTCTTATCCTAATAGTGAAGTGTGTCACTAAAGCTTGCCTGTGGTTGGTCAAAACCAAAACCAAAACTATACTGCTTTGTATTTGATCCCTAACCTCAAAGCTATTATCAAAAATATCTTAATCCGTGGTCATTCTAAGTCTTTGCTTCAGCTATGATGCACTCTGAAACCTGTAAACACATCTCCCAACATTAAGATTAAAAGAATTCGAGCCAACGGGGCTCCTAGGCCTCAATTCTTTTTTTTCTTCTTTACTTATTTATACAGCGTCTGTCTGAATGCCAGAAGAGGGCACCAGATCTCATTACAGAGGGTTGTTGGCCACCATGTAAGAGCTGGGAATTGAACTCAGGACCTCTGGAAGAGCAACCAATGCTCTTAATCTCTTAACTTCTGAGCCATCTCTCCAGCCTCAGGGTACTTTCAAAAGATGAGTTCAGCACTAATGTCAACTATTCTGGGATGTTGAAGTTTCGAGTCTTTTGTGAAAAAACACAGTCCAGTTCTCCTACATGCTGGCTTCAAGTTTGAAGCCTAAATGCAGTGCTTTTCACTTTGACAGCAAGTAACTCCAGTGACCCAAGTGTGGCTCCCCGTGCCTCCGTTTAGAGACACTACCCGATGGGTCACAGCACCCGGGGCTGGGGAAATATGCTGCAGGCCAAAAGCCTCGTCACAGGTTTTTGGATTTAGCGTTCTTTTGTTTTTTTTTTTTTGTTTTTTTAAAAAATTTAACCCATTGGTGCTGAGGATTGATCTCACACACTAGACATGCCCTCTCTCACCAACACACACACACACACACACACACACACACACACACACATATGTCCCTGGTCAAGTCGCAGTTTTGAGTGTTGTTGTTTTGAGACAGGGTCTCTCCGTGTAGCTGTGGCTGGCCTAGAACTCCCACCACACAACCCAGCCCTCGAGTCTCAGTGCTTCATTCCAGTTTTTGCTTTGTTCGAGACAGGGTCCCACTATGTAGTTCTGTCCCAGAACTCACTAAACCAGCCCAGCCTCGAACTCACAGAGATCCTCCTGCCTCGGCCTCCTGAGTGCTGGCTGGGGTTATCCTTTGCCTATTGGTAACCATCCATCTACAGCAGCTATAGGTAATAATTGGATTCATCGATGACGTGTTCACACACGCACACAACGTACGTCAACCACGTTCACGACCCCGGTCACTCTCTTGTCCCCTCACACCTGCAGATCCCCTTCGTCTTCCCGCCCAGCCTCGTCCACTGACCGTTTCTAACACCCATTCGGTGTGTATTCACGAGTGACAACCACCTGTGCGCCAGGACCTGCGCAGTCAGAAGAGGCGATCGGATCCGCTGGGACTGGAGCTGGCAGGGGGCTGTGAGCGGCCCACGTGGGTGCGGGAAATGGAACCTCGGTCTTCCGCAAGAGCAACCAGCGCTCTAAACCGCTGAGTCGTTCCTCCAGCCCCACAACTCCACTTTTCTGTCTTGTTTGTTTGGTTTTTGTGTTTCTGTTTGGCTTGTTTGTTGGTTTCGAGACCAGATCTCACCGGGTAGACCCGGCTGGAAGACCACGGATGTCTGGCCTCGAACTCACGGTGCCTCTGCACCGCCGGGGCGTTGGGACTGATTAAAGGGGTTGTGCTGGCCAAGTTGCACGTCAACTTGACCCGAGATCGGGCTGCAGGCTGGGAAGCCCGAAGGGCATCTCCTTAATCAGTGGTGAAAGAGGGAAGACCCAGGCCACGGTGGGCGGTGCCACCCCAGGGTTTGTGGGCCTGGGTACCGTGAGAAAGCCGGGCCGCACAACCCCCGAGTGTGTGACCCAGCTGTGGGCGATGACACACGGGCAGGATCCAAGTTTAGGGTCCTCTTGGCTACGGAGTACGTTCGGGGAGCTCCTGGGGCCATCGCGGTCGCAAGGAAAAAAAAAAAAAAAAGAAAAAGCCCGCGGGGCGGGGCTATGCAGACGAGGCGGGCGCAGAGGCTGCCGGTCCCGCGGGCTCGGAGGGCGGCGTCCCGCACGGTGACGTCCCGCGTGGGTGAGGGTGAGGTCCGTGGGGACGGGAAGACGACGACGGGTGTGGAGGGCGTGGAGGAGGACTCGGCGTGTGGACGTGGGCGACCGTGTGTTAAAGGGGCGCGCGTGTGTAAGGAGAGCGTGCGTGCGTGAGGAGCAACTCATACTTACCTGGCAGGGGAGATACCATGATCACGAAGGTGGTTTTCCCAGGGCGAGGCTTATCCATTGCACTCCGGATGTGCTGACCCCTGCGATTTCCTCAAATGCGGGAAACTCGACTGCATAATTTGTGGTAGTGGGGGACTGCGTTCGCGCTCTCCCCTGGCTTGCTGGTTTTCAAAAGTGAGATTCTCTTTTTCTATATATTCTTTCTCCTATTTGCTTGTTTCTTCCGCTAGACCTCTTTCTCTACACCAACCTGGGCTCACACAGAGATTTCCCTTCTTTGTCTTTCTCGTGTTGGGGTAGACTGGCTAGGAGTCCTGGTTTCATTCTCACACCCTTCCAAGCTGCCCTTCACTCTTGAGTGTCACCCTGTGTAGCAGAAAGCCGTTTCTAAGAGGCTGCTTTACGGTTCTGATCTCTTGGGGTTTTAAAAAAACCACTTTCTGTTAGAGCCAAGGGCCTTGCCCAGTCAGCTCTTTTTTCCAAGCACCAATATGTATCCATATTATCCATCCATCCGTCCTCAGAATAGCCATAGAGTACTTTTTGGCAGACTTCGGGTCAATGGAGGACTATTGTATCGTTTCTGTAGTGGAAAATCTAGTAGAGTCATTGTATCTAAGGTAAACATTAGAATGAAACTTTTCTGGGAGTATTTAGACATTTTTTTGGCCTGGCGGTGGTGGCGCACGCCTGTAGTCCCAGCACTCAGGAGGCAGAGGCAGGCGGATCTCTGTAAGTTCGAGGGCAGCCTGGACTACAGAGCGAGATCCAGGACAGGCTCCAAAGCTACATAGAAACCCTGTCTCAAAAACAAAAACAAAAACTCTTCTGTGATTTTTTTATTAATTTATTTTTTAAATTACCTCATGGTATTAATTATACATATGATGTTAATTACAGTTGTGGTATTCATTGATTGCATTCTCAGTATTCATTCAATAAATATATTTATGATATTCACTAATTACATTGTGTTATTACATTCACGATCTTATGTCCTGATAGTAATGTCCATTCGTGGGACTTTTCCATCACACAAAACAGATTCTGTACTTAGGAAATCATTACTCAATTTATAAGTCTTTTCGGCCCAATAAGGCCTCTCCACCGACGAAGCAATTCAAATTAAACCGAATTGGAAAAGCCCAGGTTTAATGGGTAAAACGTTCCCGGGTGATTCCCGGCCCCTCAGAAGGGGCTGAGACAGGAAGAACCCCGTGTCTGTTTTCTGGGATGCTGCTTTTAAACTCTGTGGTTTGAGCCTCCCCGGGGAGGAGCTGTGTTTGGCGGGCATTGAAGGAGCAGGTTGGGGAAAGAGATGGGGAGGGCAGTTGAGGAAGATCTTCCACCAAAACACTTCAGACTCTTTGGGTATGGGGTTACCAGGGTGCCAGGGGTGGAGGTGGAGCTCCCACCCAAACAGAGTTGTTTTTCAGAAGGAACTTCAAAGCGTTTTCGTGACTTTAGTCACAGTATGGTCCTGGCAAACCTGGACCGTCTTGCGCTGTTGAGTACTGCCAACAGTGCACATGAAGACCAAAGTTGCAGGATGTGACAGGTTCCTTCACGAAACATGTAGATCAGACCAGCGGCTTTGGTAAGAGGAACTCGTTTTACCCTAAAACACAACTTTTGTGTAACAATCAACAAGGATGCTTCTGCATGGCAGTTTGGGGTTCAGTCCATCCAGGCTGGACTTCCCTGGTGCCTCAGACCCTGACTACATGGTGGCACAGATTATAAATAAATCTCTTTTTAAAAAACATGCCTTTAATCCCAGCACTAGGGAGGCAGAGCCAAGCTGATCTCTGTGAGTTCGAGGCCAGCCTGGTCTACAGACCGAGATCCAGGACATGCAGGAGAGGATGCAGAGGAAAGGGAACACTCCTCCACTGTTGGTGGGAATGCAAACTTGTACAACCACCGTGGAAATCAGTATGGCAGTTTCTCAGAAAATTGGGAATCAATCTACCTCAAGACCCAGCCATACCACTCTTGGTATGTACCCATATACCCAAGAAATGCTCAATCATACCACAAAGATACATGCTCAACCATGTTCATAGCAGCACTATTTATAATAGCCAGAACCTGGAAACAACCTAGATGCGTGTCAACTGAAGAATGGATTAAGAAAATGTGGGAGATATACACAGTGGAGTACTACTCTGCAGAGAAAAACAATGACAGCATGAAATTTGCAGGCAAATGGATGGAACTAGAAAAGATCATCCTGAGTGAGGTAACCCAAACCCAGAAGGACAAGCATGGTATGTACTCACTCATAAGTGGATTCTAGATATAAAGCAAAGGACAATCAGACTGCAACCCACAGAACCAGGGAGGCTACACAGTAAGGGGGATCCTAGATGACTGTGGCTTCTTATAAGTTTTGGTTTTACTCAATTACTGGGCAAGCCTCTATGAAACATTTCACTATTAGGATAAGAATTTATACTGTATCAAGCTGATAATAGAAAAATAAATAAATTAAAAAAGAAAAGAAAAACCAAAGGGGGCTAGCAGTCTCCCGACCCCCACCCCACTTTCATCAGCAAGCACTAATATTGATCTCTATGGTTACCCTATTCTGCACGTTTCCTGTGGATATAGTCATAATATGTGAAAAACTTAAACAGGAGTAGACCATATATATGATATAACAAAAATAACCTTACAGTGGTATCAACATACAAAATCCATACCAATGTAAATACTTAAGACCAGCAGTTGTCCTTTAGTTTAAAAGTAGATTCAATAATCTACCCTTCTATCCTGTCATTTCTATATCCTCTTTCTCTTTTCAGAACGAGATTCCTAAATATAATCTGCTTTGTTCAGCTTTTTTTCTCACCATTAAAATAACAACTTGCACAGGGCCATGCTAATCTTCTCTGTATCATTCCAATTTTAGTATATGTGCTGCCGAGGCAGAGCCAGGCAGATCTCTGTGAGTTCGAGGCCAGCCTGGGCTACCAAGTGAGTTCCAGGAAAGGCGCAAAGCTACACAGAGAAACCCTGTCTCAAAAAACAAACAACAACAACAACAAACCCAACTTGTTGGGCTGCAGAGATGGCTTAGAGGTTAAGAGCACTGGCTGCCCTTCCAGAGATCTTGAGTTCAATTCCCAGCAACCACATGGTGGCTCACAACCATCTGTAATGAGATCTGGTGCCCTCTGTATACTAAATAAATAAATCTTTTTAAAAAAAATTTATTTATTATGTATACAGCATGTATTACTGCAGGCCAGAAGAGGGCACCAGATCTCTTTACAGCTGGTTGAAAGCCACCATGTGGTTGCTGGGAATTGAACTCAGGTGTAGTGGGTAGCCATCCCAGCATTGGCCGGGAAGTTCCAACCCCCATTGAGGCTTCGGTAATGGTCAAACCCACAAGGCGGGGCGGAGGAGGAAGCGGAAGACCCAAGATAGGGAGGAGGTCTTGCTCTCTTGGTTCTGGGATGCTGGACCCAGGAAGTAGACTGAGCAGAGTTCTCCAGAGAACACTGCCAGACTGCGCCATACCTTTGTCAGACCCTACAACCTATCTCTTCATTTGTAAGTTACCCCACAAAATAAACCTCCCTTTTAACTACGTGGAGTGGCCTTAATAATTTCACCAATACTCAGGATCTCTGGAAGAGTAGTCAGTGCTCTTAACCTCTGAGCCATCTCACCAGCCCCCATAAATAAATAAATCTTAAAAAAAAAAACAACTTGTAACCAACCCCCCTAAACGATGACTGATATCCATAACCCACAGAATGACCAAAAACCACCCACCCCATCTCTTGAGAATGTGGGTGTCATGTTCTTTAATGTTCTTTAGACTGTTTCCTGCTATCTGGGGGTGTGGCATCTCTAGGGGACCCTGAGAAAATTAAGATAATGGCCAAGTCCTGGGAGAGCTAGCTGTATCCTTCCTTGCCAGTCTCTGTGTGATGGGAAAGTCTCTCTGTGTGATGGGCTTATCTGAAGTCCTGGCTGGAGCAGTGTGTAAGGATGAACGTCTCAGCTAGCTGCCTTGAAATTGTCCCCAGCAGTTTGCAGTCCAAAGTGATCTGTGGGTGGAGTTTGTCAGCTCAGTGGCGGTTGTTACCACAGTTTTTGCTGCTGGGGGACAGCCTCCAGGAGCACAAGGCTCAAAGGGAATCCATCCAGTCTGCTTACTCTGGCTTTTTTTTTAATCTGAGGGGTGAGGGGGACGACACTCCCACACTCTCTTGATGGTTTCTCTCAGACCTTCTCTTTAATCTTCTTTTGTGTTCAGAGTCTGCGTTCTGTATTTTCTTTTCTTATCTCTATCCAGAGGTGTCCCTTCCTTCCCTTTGATGTTTTTCTTCTGACTGTTTTATTCTTCCTTATTCTCTCATTTGTGATGTTTTCCTTCTAACTCTATCTTTATTCTTCCTTATGCTCTCTATTTTTCCTCTACAGCTTCCATACACCAACCAATCCTTTCAGGCAATATAGAAATTACAATGTGGTTATATTCTATTTTTCAAGTGAATGATGACAATAAATACAAGTAAGAAACAGTATGCTTTCCATATCTCGTATGTGATTAAACATTTGAGAAACAAATCACCCCCAAGAACCTACATACATTCATACCCAAGCAACTTGTTATAGATGAACAGAGTGTAAGCCAGCAAGGTGTTCTCAGCGGTTCTTATACTGGCAGGCTGTGTTTTCCGTTATAAAGAAAGAACCAAACACCTTATCTTGGAAGGTTATTGTATAAGAAATCACAAGTCTAAACTTTTATACATGAAAAACAGTTCTTTAAATCTTTAGGGTGCATACCCACTTGTCAATAGTTTTTTATATCAGGAGATTGAGGGCAGAAATGGGTACAAGGGATTAATCATCATTTTTGATCACCAATCAATCCTCACAAGGAAAGTACATCAGCTAGTAATAATTGGACTGCTGTGTGGTGTGGTTTTTTTTTTTTACATTTTATAAAATGTTTATTGATAAATAATTCACATAGTTTGCCTGTTTTCACAATTTGATAGACTTTAGTCCAGCATCCTCACAGGCCCACGACACCGTCACCACTTTCTATTTTAGAACATCACTGTCTTCAATTTCATACACACATATAACGTATGGTGATTACATTCCACCTTAGTTTTTTAAATGAACATAATATTTGCAGTTGTAACCATTTTTAAGTTCATAATTCAGTGGCATGAATTACATTGAAGATAGTAATTACACTCATGATATTAATTATATTGTGGTATTCATTAATTACATTCACAGTGTTCATTCAATAACTTTATTTATGATATTCATTAATTACATTAACTATATTGATTTATTACATCTATTTTTTTATTTTTATTTTTTAAAAATATTTATTTATTTATTATGTATACAGCATGTATGACTGCAGGCCAGAAGAGGGCGCCAGATCTCATTACAGATGGTTGTGAGCCACCATGTGGTTGCTGGGAATTGAACTCAGGACCTCTGAAAGAGCAGTCAGTGCTCTTAACCTCTGAGCCATCTCTCCAGCCTGATTTATTACATTTATGATATTATGTCCTGATACTACTAACCATTTGTGGGGCTTTACCATCACACAAAACAGAAACTCCATACTTAGAAAAATCATTGCTCAGGGTTGGGGATTTAGCTCAGTGGTAGAGCGCTTGCCTATCAAGCACAAGGCCCTGGGTTCCATCCTCAGCTCTGGAGAGAAAAAAAAAAAAAGCCAGGCAGTGGTGGCGCACACCTTTAATCCCAGCACTTGGGAGGCAGAGCCAGGTGGATCTCTGTGAGTTCAAGGTCAGCCTGGTCTACAAAGCAAGATCCAAGATAGGCACCAAAACTATACGGAGAAACCCTGTCTTGAAAAAAAACAAAAACAAAAAAAAAGAAAGAAAATCATCACTCTATATTCCTTTCTTCTCCATCTTGAGATAATGTCTAGTCTTTTTATTTCTACAAATTTGCATATTCTATGTATTCCATGTAATACAATTCTATAGTATTGGTCCCTTTTTTAATGTAAAAAAATTTTTATGTACAACTGCAGGATAACTTGAACATAAAAAACAGGTTATAATTCAAAAGTCCAGGGTTATTTGAAACTGGAAAATATTTTCTTTGTAAAAAATAGTAAAAATGATAACATTTCCCAATAAGCCCTTTTAAGCCAAATAATAGCTGAATTATACATATAAATATTGATTAGATTCTGGGAGTACGAAGAAACCTATTTTCAGAGAGCTATGTTTTATTTAAGATGTGTAAGTGGGATTTCCATTGAAAGGGAAAAATCAGTGGCCATCTTGAGAGATGCTTCCCCATCCCCTCCTCCAAAGGTATTTGCTGACTAGCGTTTTTAATTGACCAGAAGTTGAACCTATGGGAAAGACAAGGCTGGGACAATAAGTCTTGTATCCTAGACTTGGCAAAACAAGATCTAAAGAGTAATGGGCTCGGTTGACCAGAAGTCGATCTGGAAAGAGAGTGTAGGGCTGCAACAAAAAATCTGAATGTGTCAACAAAAGCAGGACACAGGGAATAAAAATTTATGTCTATAGATACCCTGAATCCTGCTAGCAATTAGTAACATTTTGCTTACCTCACCCCTAGCCCCCGAGATATGTAACATTCTGCATGTGAACCTTTTCTATACAAACCCCTTAAACTGAGTGCTCTGGGGGCCATTCTCCTCCACCTGCTGTGGATGTTGGATGGCAGACCAAGCTTGCTTGTTTTTGTTTTTGTTTCTGTTTTCCAGAATGCAAGCGCTCTACCACTGAGCTAAATCCCCAACCCCACTTGCTTGTTTTGTTATTAAAAACCTCTGTGTGCTTACATCAGACATTGGCTCTGTGGTGGTCTTGCAACCTGGGCACAACACTATTCATCTTCCCCTTCACTGTTTGATTTACAGCAGACATTTTTCTATAGGCTAATCCATAATCTAAAAATATTTTAGCCTCCCCTCCTGAAAAGTACAGCCAGCATTTTCTTTCATCAGCTTGATACAGTACAAGCTCTTATCCTAATAGTGAAGTGTGTCACTAAAGCTTGCCTGTGGTTGGTCAAAACCAAAACCAAAACTATACTGCTTTGTATTTGATCCCTAACCTCAAAGCTATTATCAAAAATATCTTAATCCGTGGTCATTCTAAGTCTTTGCTTCAGCTATGATGCACTCTGAAACCTGTAAACACATCTCCCAACATTAAGATTAAAAGAATTCGAGCCAACGGGGCTCCTAGGCCTCAATTCTTTTTTTTTCTTCTTTACTTATTTATACAGCGTCTGTCTGAATGCCAGAAGAGGGCACCAGATCTCATTACAGAGGGTTGTTGGCCACCATGTAAGAGCTGGGAATTGAACTCAGGACCTCTGGAGGAGCAACCAATGCTCTTAATCTCTTAACTTCTGAGCCATCTCTCCAGCCTCAGGGTACTTTCAAAAGTTGAGTTCAGCACTAATGTCAACTATTCTGGGATGTTGAAGTTTCGAGTCTTTTGTGAAAAAACACAGTCCAGTTCTCCTACATGCTGGCTTCAAGTTTGAAGCCTAAATGCAGTGCTTTTCACTTTGACAGCAAGTAACTCCAGTGACCCAAGTGTGGCTCCCCGTGCCTCCGTTTAGAGACACTACCCGATGGGTCACAGCACCCGGGGCTGGGGAAATATGCTGCAGGCCAAAAGCCTCGTCACAGGTTTTTGGATTTACTGTTCTTTTGTTTTTTTTTTGTTTTTTTAAAAAATTTAACCCATTGGTGCTGAGGATTGATCTCACACACTAGACATGCCCTCTCTCACCAAGACACACACACACACACACACACACACACACACACACACACACACACACATATATATGTCCCTGGTCAAGTCGCAGTTTTGAGTGTTGTTGTTTTGAGACAGGGTCTCTCCGTGTAGCTGTGGCTGGCCTAGAACTCCCACCACACAACCCAGCCCTCGAGTCTCAGTGCTTCATTCCAGTTTTTGCTTTGTTCGAGACAGGGTCCCACTATGTAGTTCTGTCCCAGAACTCACTAAACCAGCCCAGCCTTGAACTCACAGAGATCCGCCTGCCTCGGCCTCCTGAGTGCTGGCTGGGGTTATCCTTTGCCTATTGGTAACCTACAGCAGCTATAGGTAATAATTGGATTCATCGATGACCTGTTCACACACGCACACAATGTACGTCAACCACGTTCACGACCCCGGTCACTCTCTTGTCCCCTCACACCTGCAGATCCCCTTCGTCTTCCCACCCAGCCTCGTCCACTGACCGTTTCTAACACCCATTCGGTGTGTATTCACGAGTGACAACCACCTGTGCGCCAGGACCTGCGCAGTCAGAAGAGGCGATCGGATCCGCTGGGACTGGAGCTGGCAGGGGGCTGTGAGCGGCCACGTGGGTGCGGGAAATGGAACCTCGGTCTTCCGCAAGAGCAACCAGCGCTCTAAACCGCTGAGTCGTTCCTCCAGCCCCACAACTCCACTTCCCTGTCTTGTTTGTTTGGTTTTTGTGTTTCTGTTTGGCTTGTTTGTTGGTTTCGAGACCAGATCTCACCGGGTAGCCCGGGCTGGAAGACCACGGATGTCTGGCCTCGAACTCACGGTGCCTCTGCACCGCCGGGGCGTTGGGACTGATTAAAGGGGTTGTGCTGGCCAGTTGCACGTCAACTTGACCCGAGATCGGGCTGCAGGCTGGGAAGCCCGAAGGGCATCTCCTTAATCAGTGGTGAATGAGGGAAGACCCAGGCCACGGTGGGCAGTGCCACCCCAGGGTTTGTGGGCCTGGGTACCGTGAGAAAGCCGGGCCGCACAACCCCCGAGTGTGTGACCCAGCTGTGGGCGATGACACACGGGCAGGATCCAAGTTTAGGGTCCTCTTGGCTACGGAGTACGTTCGGGGAGCTCCTGGGGCCATCGCGGTCGGAAGGGGAAAAAAAAAAAAGCCCGCGGGGCGGGGCTATGCAGACGAGGCGGGCGCAGTGGCTGCCGGTCCCGCGGGCTCGGAGGGCGGCGTCCCGCGCGGTGACGTCCCGCGTGGTGAGGGTGAGGTCCGTGGGGGCGGGAAGACGACGACGGGTGTGGAGGGCGTGGAGGAGGACTCGGCGTGTGGACGTGGGCGACCGTGTGTTAAAGGGGCGCGCGTGTGTAAGGAGAGCGTGCGTGCGTGAGGAGCAACTCATACTTACCTGGCAGGGGAGATACCATGATCACGAAGGTGGTTTTCCCAGGGCGAGGCTTATCCATTGCACTCCGGATGTGCTGACCCCTGCGATTTCCCCAAATGCGGGAAACTCGACTGCATAATTTGTGGTAGTGGGGGACTGCGTTCGCGCTCTCCCCTGGTCTTTCGGTTGACTTAATGTTAGATTTATCGTTTAGAGTTCCTGTTTTTGCCATTTTGGGGCTGTACTGATCTCGAACTCCCATTTTTGCTGTTGTGTGCAGACTTTCAGTGTATGTGCGTTTTTCCCTTTTTTAGACAGTTTTTGTGTACGTTGCTCTGGCCTCACGAAGATCCATCTACTTCTCCTTGCTCCGTTTGAGTTCCTACCCTGACTTCCGCCTGCCCTGAGTTCTTTCAATGACGGACTACGATGCTGAATTGTAAAACCATGTATACGTTTTTCCTCCCCTCTTCCACGTGTTTTTCCTCCCCTCTTCCACGTTCGTGCAGTGCCCACAGGGACCAGGAAGAGGGTAGGGGTTGGATCCCCAGGAAATGGACATATAGACGAGTATCAGCCACCATGTGCCCGGTGTTGGGAACCAGACCCGGTCCTCTGTAAAGAGCAGCCGGTGCTCTCAACAGCTGAGCCATTTCTCCAGTACCCCTCCTCTATTTATTTGCATATCTTATTTGGTTTGGGGTTTTACTTTTAAAATGTGTAGTTGTTGGCTGGCCAGGAACTCGGTATGTAGACCAGGTGTCTTAGGGTTTCTGTTGCTGGGACAAAACACCGTGATCCAAGCAACCTGGGACGGAAGGAATTTATTTGGTTTATGCTTCCTCATCGAAGGAACTCAATCCTGGCAGGACGCTGGCTGGAGGCTGGAGGTAGGAGCTGATGCAGAGGCAAGGGAGGAGTGCTGTGTCCTGGCTTGTTTCCCATGGCTGGGTCAGCCTGCTTTCTTACAGACCCTGAGACCAACAGCCCAGGGATGGATGGATTGGTCCACCCACACCACAATGGGCTGGGCCTTCCCCCATGAATCACTAATTAATAAAATGCCTTAGGCTAGGGTGGTGTTGCACGACCTTAATACCAGCACTGGAGAGGCAGTGCCAGGTGGATCTCTGAGTTTCAGGCCAGCCTGTGCTGTGAACAGAGCAAAGCAGATGCCATAACAGGCTGTCAGTGTTCTCACAGAGATCAGGCCTCAATTTCAGTTTCCTGAGATTGAGCAGTTTCTGGGAGGGCCGTGACATAGTCCTTGCAGTAGCTCCTTTTCTGACTGATCAAGGTTCAGTTTACTGTCTGGGACCTCTCACCAACTTACCGATACGTGCATGGGTCAAATGTGAACATGCAAGGCCAGCCAACCCCCATGGCAGCTCAAGAACAAAACCTGGGATTTGTCCAGGCCTGCCCCCAAAACGATAACTGTAACCCCCAACCAGTAAATTCAAAGGTTACATACCCTCACCCAATCATATGCCGTTTTTCCCTTTAAAACCCCCTCACCCTGATAGCTCAGGGCCATCCTCCTTCACCTGGCCAGCCAGTGTGTTGGATGTGGATCAAGCCTGGTCTTGCTTGATATCAATAAACCCCAGTGTGTTTTGCAAATGATATCGGCTCTGTGGTGGTCTTGCTTGGGGGGTCTCTAGACATAGGCACAACACCTGGACTACAAAATCGAGTTCCAGAACTGCCAGGGCTGTTACACAGAGAAACCCTATCTCAAAACACACACACACACACACACACACACACACAGAGAGAGAGAGAGAGAGAGAGAGAGAGAGAGAGAGAGAGACACAGAGGGCCTTACAGCTAGTTATATTACAGACATAAATCTAGCCAATACGCCAGGCCAGCCTTGAACTCAGAGTGATCCTGCTTGGATTAAACTGGCTAGCCTTTTGTCTACTTGTCACAAGTTAGTGTTATCTGAGGGGAGGGAATCTGTTGAAAAACTGCCTCTATAAGATTGGCAATAAGTGGGGCTGGAGAGGTGGCTCAGAGGTTATGGCTGCTCTTCCAGAGGTCCTGAGTTCAATTCCCAGCACCCACATTGTGGCTCACAACCATCTGAGATCTGGCGCCCTCTTCTGGCATGCAGGGACACATGCAAACTGAACATTGTATATATAATAATAAATCTTAAAAAAAGAAACAAAAAAAAGATTGGCAATAAGCAGGAAAGCCCAAAGGGCATTTCCTTAATCACTGGTGAGTGTGGGAATGCCCAGCACATTGTGGGCAGTGCCACCACTGGGCTTGTGGTCCTGGGTGCTAGAAGAAAGCAGGCTGAGCAGGCAGGCGGTAAGGAGCAAGCAGCATCCTTCCTGGCCTCCATGATGGATTTTTGATGTGGAACAGTAGGCTGCAATGAAGTTTTTTGTTATGCTGTTTTGTTTTTTTAGACAAGTATGGCCCTGGCTGTCCTAGAACTCACTGGCCTCAAACTCAGAGATCTGCCTGCTTCTGCCTCTTGAGTGCTGGGATCTTTTAAAGGCGTGTGCCACAGGCATCATGTTTCCCAGTGAATTTCATTAGGGTTGTCTGTAGCATGTGTGGTTTACCACTGAAAAACAATTGTGCTAAATGGTCATGCTGTCAAACTGCCTTCTAAATATTTATACCAAGAAACTTCTCTCTGTAGCACGTTGGTGCAGTGGTTACTGCAGAGATCCACAACCAGTCAAAATGCTGAGAACAAGTAACTGAGTGCTCAACTGCAGATGGATGGTCTACACCAACCTCCCCCACCCAAGGTTCAGGGAACTCAGAAGAGGGCCAGAAGAATGTAAGGACTGACAGTGGGAGGAGAGCTGGGTTACAACTCCACAGGCGTTAAAAGATGATTCAGTGGACAAAGAGCATGCCACACCAGTATGAGCCAGAAACTGAACACTCACAAAAACTCTAGGACGGCACTGAAAAAACGGAAAAATAATGTCTATCGCGGAGCTGTACCTTTAAAGCTAACCAGTACACGCAGACAAAACACAACAGTGAAGCATAAGAAAGAGCAAACTGGTTTAGTATTGGCTAATTCTGTTTCTGCGAGACTAGAAAAGCCAGGGGAGAGCGCGAACGCAGTCCCCCACTACCACAAATTATGCAGTCGAGTTTCCCGCATTTGGGGAAATCGCAGGGGTCAGCACATCCGGAGTGCAATGGATAAGCCTCGCCCTGGGAAAACCACCTTCGTGATCATGGTATCTCCCCTGCCAGGTAAGTATGAGTTGCTCCTCACGCACGCACGCTCTCCTTACACACGCACGCCCCTTTAACACACGGTCGCCCACGTCCACACGCCGAGTCCACCTCCACGCCCTCCACACCCGTCGCCCTCTTCTCACCCCCACGGACCTCACCCTCACCCACGCGGGACGTCACCGTGCGGGACGCCGCCCTCCGAGCCCGCGGGACCGGCAGCCACTGCGCGCCGCCTCGTCTGCATAGCCCCGCCCCTCCCTGACGTCAAAGGCCCCGCTCGGAGCCTCCGCCCAGTGTGCGCCCGGCGCTCGGACGCACCCCGTGGACCCCGGCGCTGAGCCTGAAGCGGGGCGCCGCGGACGGCCAGACCTCCGGACCGACTGACCGCCCTCTAGACACCATCCGCGGGGTCCGTGTCGGCATCGCGTTTGCGTTTGCGGTCAACTTCCAAAACGTGACAAGCCGGGGGTGTCGATGAAGTGTTGACGCGAGCCTGGAGTTCCAGCGCTAAGACCCAGGGTTCAAAGCCATCCCCGGCTAGGTAGAGACAGACTGTGAGGCCTGGAGAAGCAGCTGAAACTGTTAAGAAAAGCTGTTCAGGTCGTTGCCTTTAACAACCTGACTGCGGTTATGCTTTTGGTAACCCTTGCTTCCTCGCCTGCCCCCACCTAGTGGCGGTAGAGTGTAAAATGAGACTAGGAGCTGGACCCGGCCTTAAGCCTTTCAGGAGCCGACCTGGATCCTGGTGATCTCTCCGCTTTTCCACTCTCACTGGTGTGTGTTGGGAGCTTATTCTAGAAAGATTCCCGCAGTACACCGAGGAAGCTTTCCTTCCCCAAAGTCTCTGTTTCTCCCCAACACCCAGTGCACCCTTTTGCTCAGTCTCCACTCCCAGGAGAGACTGATGTCCTTCAGTTGTTCTGGTTAAAGGACAATTCCCGCGGGGTAGAAGTGGGCAGGGGGGGGGGGGGAGAGGATGAGTGGTGGGGCGCGGCTTTCATTCCAGCACTCAAGAGGCAGAGTCAGGATGATCTCTGTAAAGTCAAGTCCAGCCTGGTCTACACAGTGAGTTCCAGGACAGCCAGGACTACAACGATAGACCCTGCCTTGAGAGAGAGAGAGAGAGAGAGAGAGAGAGAGAGAGAGAGAGAGAGACAGAGACAGAGACAGAGAGACACAGAGAGACAGAGACAGAGAGAGAGAAAGAGACAGAGAGAGAGAAAGAGAGAGAGATAGAGAGAGACAGAGAGACAGAGACAGAGAGAGAGACAGAGAAAGGACGGAGAGAAAGAAGACAGAGGGAAAGAGAGAAAAAGAGGGAAAGAAAGAAAGAGGGAGAGAGAGAAAAAAAGGAACGAAGGAAGGAACGAAGAAAGAAAGAACAGCGGGCAAAATGGACAGTGTTGCTAGAGGTCTGCTCCTTCTTCCATTTCCGAGTTGCCTTGATCAATCTTGATCTAACAGAGACCACGTGGACTGTTGTTAATCCTACCAATTGAGAATAAGACCGCTCCCACAGTTTGAAGCCAAATTTGAAGCAAGCTTTAATTAAATACTGGCCAGGCAGATGGGCTCTGGCCAGGTCCAAACCCAGGTTCCTGGGAATGGCCAAGAATCATAGTTTGTAGCAGCTTAAGAAGCAAAAGCCATAATTCATTGCATCCCCCGTCAGGTCCAATCAGGTCCAAGCATACATCCTGATGTACCTCCAGCCTGTGAACCCCCACCCACATGTGATCAAGTACATCGCGTGCAGATGGGTCAAACAAGCTTGTTTAGCGGAGTGGAAAAACGTGCAACTTGTCATCTCCTGTAAACAACAGCCTCCAGCATTTCAGGAACCCGCTGTCCTTGGGCAAGAGGCTTACAGATTAGACATTTTTGTTTCACAGATCTCTAAGGCATAGTAATTAAAACTTAAAATGTAACTTTGGCTCTCACACTGTAACAGGCCCCCAGACCTTAGTACAACTGACTCAATGATGGAGTCATTCATGATGGTATGGTTCAGGCCATAAACCTGAGCACATAGACAGCACCACCTGACAAAATGAAAATAAAGACCTAACCCATCAAAGTTCATCGTAGGAAAGTCTCTAAGTGTACTAATCTCGCTTTTTGGCTTCTGCAGTTCTGCTTCTGGCCAGCTGTTCTTGTTAACTGAAGCATTCCACATCTTTACACCATTAAAGTAATATTCTGCAGCATAAACAAATATAAGACATCTTTGCCTAGTTAAAATAATATTCTATAGCAGTTTATAAAAGATAAGATTTTGCTGGGCGGTCTTGGCGCACGCCTTTAATCCCAGCACTCAGGAGGCAGAGGCAGGCAGATCTTTGTGAGTTCGAGGCCAGCCTGGTCTATAGAGCAAGTTCCAGGAAAGGTGCAAAGCTACACAGAGAAACCCTGTCTGGAAGAAAAACAAACAAACAAAAAACCATAAAAGACAGGATTTTAAAACAATGCTTGTTTAATGAGGTATTAAAGATGGACCTCCATGCGTTCATAAACAAGAATGTACCTTGTACTGGCAGCCAAACTTTGTAACTTAAGAGTCACCCAGAGGACAGTGGTAGTGCACACCTTTAATCCCAGCCATGGGGAGGCAGAGGCAGGCAGATCTCTGTGAGTTCGAGCCCAGCCTGGGCTACAGAGTGAGTTCTAGGACAGGCTCCAAAGCTACACAGAGAAACCCTGTCTCAAAAAAAAAAAAAAAAAAAAAAAAGAGTCACCCAGATAGTATTTTTTTTAATTTTTAATTTTTTTGTTTTGTTTTTTTGAGAAAGGGTTTCTCTGTGTAGCTTTGCTCCTTTCCTGGAACTCACTCGGTAGCCCAGGCTGGTCTCGAACTCACAGAGATCCGCCTGGCTCTGCCTCCAGAGTGCTGGGATTAAAGGTGTGGGCTACCACCTCCCAGCCTTAATTTTAAAAAAATTTAAAATTTAAAATATTCATTAATTACACACATGATATTAATTACATCTGTGGTATTCATTGATTACATTCACAGTATTCATTCAATAACTATATTTATGATATTCATTAATTACATTAATTGTATTGATTTATTATATTCATGATATTATGTCCTGATGCTACTGTTCATTGTGGGGCTTCTCCATTACACAAAACAGAGATTCTTTACTTAGGAAATCATTGCTCTATATTCCTCTCTTCTCCATCTTAAGATAACGTCTAATCTTTCTTTCTTTCTTTTTTTTTTCTGGAGCTGAGGACCAAAGTGCTCTACCACTGAGCTAAATCCCCAACTCTAATATTTCTGTCTCTATGAATTTGTATATTTTATATATTTCATGTAATACAATTCTACAGTATTTGTCCTTTTTTTAAATGTAAAAACATTTTATGTACAACTGCAGGAGAAATAATACACAGAGAGCTCTAGCATAATAACAGGTTATAATTCAAAAGTCCAGGGTTATTTTAAACAGTAAAATATTTACTCTGTAGAAAATAGTAAAAAGATAACATTTCCCAATAAGCCTTTTTAAGTCAAATAACAGCTGAATTGTACATATAAATATTGATTAGATTCTGGGATACAGAAGAAATCTAACTTCATCTGTTCAGCGAGCTATGTTTTACTTAAGCTGTGTAAGTGAGATTTCTATTCATCTCTCCCTTCACTGTGTGATTTATGGCAGACATTTTTCTATAGGCTAATCCATAATCTAAAAAGATTTTAGCCTCCCCTCCTGAAGTACAGCCAACATTTTCTTCCTTTTTTTTTTTTTTTTGAGCTGAGGATCAAACCCAGAGCCTTATGCTTGCTAGGCAAGCACTCTACCACTGAGCTAAATCCCCAACCCCAACATTTTCTTTCATCAGCTTGATACGATACAAATTCTTATCCTAATAGTGAAATGTTTCACTAAAGCACGCCCAGTGATTGGGCAAAACCAAAACTTATTATAAGCCACAATCATTCTAGGGTCCCCCCTGCTATATAGCCTCTCTGGTTCTGTGGGTTGCAGTCTGATTGTCCTTTGCTTTATATCTAATATCCACTTATGAGTGAGTACATATCATGTTTGTCTTTCTGAGTCTGGGTTACCTCACTCAGGATGATATTTTCTAGTTCCATCCATTTGCCTGCAAATTTCATGCTGTCATTGTTTTCTCTGCTGAGCAGTACTCCATTGTGTATATGTACCATATTTCCTTAATCCATTCTTCAGTTGATGGGCATCTAGGTTGTTTCCAGGTTCTGCTTATTACAAATAATGCTGCTATGAACATAGTTGAGCATGTATCTTTGTGGTATGATTGAGCATTCCTTGGCTATATGCCCAAGAGTGGTATGGCTGGGTCTTGAGGTAGATTGATTCCCAATTTTCTGAGAAACCACCATACTGATTTCCACAGTGGTTGTACAAGTTTGCATTCCCACCAACAGTGGAGGAGTGTTCCCCTTGCTCCACATCCTCTCCAACATAGACTGTCATTAGTGTTTTTGATCTTAGCCATTCTGACAGGTGTAAGGTGGTATCTCAGAGTCATTTTGATTAGCATTTCTCTGATGACTAAGGATGTTGAGCAATTCCTTAAATGTCTTTCAGCCATTTAAGATTCTTCTGTTGAGAATTCTCTGTTTAGCTCTGTAGACCATTTTTCAACTGGATTGTTCAGTATTTTGATGTCTAGTCTCTTGAGTTCTGTATATACTTTGGAGATCAATCCTCTGTCAGATGTAGGGTTGGTGACGGTCTTTTCCCATTTTGTAGGCTGTCTTTTTGTCTTATTGACCATGTCTTTTGCCCTACAAAAGCTTCTCAGTTTCAAGAGGTCCCATTGATTAATTGTTTCAATGTCTGTGCTACTGGTGTTATATTTAGGAAGTGATTGCCAGTGCCAATGCGTTCAAGAGTACTTCCTACTTTCTCTTTTATCAGGTTCAGAGTAACTGGATTTATGTTGAGGTCTTTGATCTACTTGGATTTGAGTTTTGTGCATGGTGACAGATATGGATTTATTTGTAATCTTTTTTAAAGATTTATTTATTTATTGTGTATACAGTGTTCTGTCTGCATGTCTGCCTGCAGGCCAGAAGAGGGTACCAGATCTCATTACAGATGGTTGTGAGCCACCATGTGGTTTCTGGGAATTGAACTCATGTCCTCCAGAAGAACAACCAGAGCTCTTAACCACTGAGCCATTTATCCAGCCCGTATTTATAAACTTTTATTGACATTCAGTTATGCCAGTACCATTTGTTGAAGATACTTTCTTTTTCCTTTGTATAGTTTTGGCTTTCTTTGTCAAAAATTAGGTGTTCATATGTGTGTGGATTAATGTCAGGGACTTCAATTCGATTCCATTGGTCCGTATGTCGGTTTTTATGCCAGTACCAAGCTGTTTTTATTACTATAGCTCTATAGTAGAGTTTGAGGTCAGGGATGGTGATGCCTCCAGAGGTTGCTTTATTGTACAGGATTCTTTTAGCTATCCTGGGTCTTTTGTTTTTACATATGAAGTTCTTTCCAAGTCTGTGAAGAATTGTGTTGGGATTTTTTTTTTTAAACTTTATATTATATGCATTGGTGTGAAGGTGTCAAATCCCCTGGAACTAGAATTACAGTTGTGAGCTGCCATGTGGGTGCTGGGAATTGAACCCAGGTCCTCTGGAAGAGTAGCCAGTGCTCTTAACCGCTGGGCCATCTCTCCAGCCCCCTCATTGATTCTTTGTATTGTTCTCTTGGTTTCTACTTCATTGATTTCAGCCCCCAATTTGATTATTTCCTGGTGTCTGTTCCTCCTGGGTGAGTTTCTTTTTGTTCTAGAGCTTTCAGGTGTGCTGTCAAGTCACTAGTGTGAGATTTCTCCAAATTCTTTATGTGTGCATTTGAAGCTATGAACTTTCCTCTTAGCACTGCTTTCATAGCGTCCTGTAAGTTCTGGTATGTTGTACTTTCATTTTCATTGACTTCTAGGAAATCTTTAATTTCTTTCTTATTTCTTCCTTTACCCATTGGTGCTTCAGGTGGGCATCATGCAGTTTCCAGGAGATTGTAGGCTTTCTGTAGTTTTTGTTGTTGTTGAAATCTAACTTAAGCCATGGTGGTCTGATAAAATATAGAAGGTTATTCCAATGTTTTTGTATGTGTTGAGATTTGCTTTGTGACCAAGCATGTGGTCATTTTTCAAGAAGGTTCCATGGGAGAAGAAGGTATATTCTTTTGTGTTAGTGTAGAATGTTCTGTAGATATCTATTAAGTCCATTTGAGACATAACATCTGTTAGGTTCTTTATTTCTCTATTGAGTTTCAGTCTGGAAGATCTGTCCATTGGTGAAAGTGGTGTGTTGAAATCTCCCACTACTAGTATGTGGGGTTTGATGTGCAATTTAAGCTTTAGTAATGTTTCTTTTACAAATGTGATTGCCTTTGTATTGGGGACATAAATGTTCAGAATTGAGACTTCCTCTTAGTGGATTTTCCTTGTGATAAATGTATAATGTCCTTCCCGATCTCTTTTGATTGATTTTAGTTTGAACTTTACTTTATTAGATATTAGGATAGCTACACCAGCTTGCTCCTTAAGTCCGTTGGATTGGAAAGTCTTTTCCCAGCCTTTTACTCTGAGGTAGTGTCTGTCTTTGAAGTTGAGGTGTGTTTCTTGTATGCAGCAGAAGGATGGATCCTGTTTTTGTATCCATTCTGTTAGCCTGTGTCTTTTTATACATGAGTTGAGACCATTGATATTGATGGATATTAATGACCAGTGATTGCTAATTCCTGTTATTTTTTTGGTGGTAGCGTTGTGTTTCCCTTCTTTGGTATTTGTTGATGTGGCATTATCTATTGCCTGAGTTTTCATGGGTGTGTTTAATTTCCTTAGGTTAGATTTTTCCTTCTAGTGCTTTCTGTAGGGCTGGATTTGTGGATAGGTATTGTTTAAATCTGGTTTTATCATGGAATATTTTGTTTATTCCATGTATGGTGATTGAGAGTTTTGCTGGGTATAATAGTCTGGGTTGGCATCCGTGGTCTCTTAGTGTCTGCATAACATTTGTCCAGGACCTTCTGGCTTTCATATTCTCTATTGAGAAGTCTGGTGTTATTCTGATGGGTTTGCGTTTATATGTTACTTGACTTTTTTCTTTGAGGCTCTTAATATTTTTTTCTTTGTTCTGTATGTTTAGTGTTTTGATTATTATGTGGCAAGGGGACTTTTTTTTTTTTTTTTTGATCCAGCCTATTTGGTGTTCTGTAAGCTTCTTGTATCTTCATAGGTATTTCTTTCTTTAGGTTGGGAAAGTTTTCTTTTATGATTTTGTTGAATATATTTTCTGTGCCTTTGAGTTGGTTATATTCTCCTTCTTCTATCCCTATTATTCTTAGGTTTGGTATTTTCATGGTGTCCCAAAGTTCCTGGACATTTTATGTTTTGACTTTTTTTGGCTTTAGTGTTTTCTTTGACTGACGAATCTATTTTCTTTATTGTGTCTTCAATGTCAGAGATTCTCTCTTCCATCTCTTGCATTTTGCTGGTTATGCTTGCATCTGTAGTTCCAATTCATTTAGTTAGATTTTCTATTTCCAGCATTCCCTCAGTTTGTGTCTTCTTTTTATTGTCTTGATTTCAGTTTTCAGATCTTGAACTGTTTCCTTCATCTGTTTAATTGCTTTTTCTTGGCTTTCTTTGATTTCTTCCAATATTTTGTTTGTTTTTTCTTCCCTTTTTTTTTTTTAAAGAGACACAGAAATCTCTATTAATTAATTAGTTAATTAATTAATTTATTTTATGTGTCTTTTACATCATGTATCTTTTTAAAATTTATTATATTTGTGTTTTAATTTTTACACATCAGCCATGGGTTTTTTTCTTCCATTTTTTTAAAAAGAATTTTTATTTATTTGTTATGTATACAGTATTCTGCCTGGCATGTGTTCCTGCAGCCAGAAGAGGGCACCAGATCTCATTACAAGTGGTTGTGAGCCACCATGTGGTTGCTGGGAATTGAACTCAGGACCTCTGGAAGAGCAGTCTGGGCTTTTAACTACTGAGCCATCTCTCCTGCCCTTCTTCCATTTCTTTAAGGGAGTTTTTCATTTCCTCTTTAAGGGCCTCTATTATCTTCTTAAAATCATTTTTAGGATTGATTTCTTCTGCTTCTTCTGCGTTGGTATGTTCAGGTCTTGCAGGTGTAGAATCACTAGGCTCTGCTGGTGTCGTATAGGTCTTTATGTTGCTGCCTGTATTTTTTGCCCTGGTGTCCACTCATCTCTTCCTCTGCTTGGTACAGGTGGTGTCTGTGTCTGAAGGTGCCTCTCTTGTTTCAATTGATAGTCTTGGTCCACTGAGAGTTCTTGGTCAAATTGGTGCTGTTTGGCTCTGCTTCTCCAGAAGTAACTTAGTCCAATCGGTGTTAGCAGTTGTTCCCAATTGGTTCAGGGTGGGTTTATGGCTCTGGTGGCTGTTGGTGGTGCATTGGATGGTTTTCCTGGTGAGGGGGCAGGGAAAGAGTCTGCTGTCTGGTCCCTGTGGCTCTAATGGCTGTTTCCAGTTGGTGCAGGGTGGGCTTATGAGTCCAGTGGTTGTTGGGTTTGCAGGGGCTGGTTTTTTAGTGAGGGAGTAGGGAAAGGTAGCTGCCTGGTCCCTGGGGCTCCGATGGCTGGAGCCTATGGGTTAGAGACCTGGTATGCAGGTCCGGAGATAGGGCCTTACCTGTTCCCAGTCAGTGTAGGGTGGGCTTATGACTCTGGTGATCTGGTTGGGTGGCTGGACAGCTCCTTCTCTTGGGTCGCTCGCCCACTCCTCAGCTGATCTTGTTTCCTCAGACTGCAGGCTGCAGGCTTCTGAAACCTCTCCCGAATGGATCTCAGCTGAACAGGTTGATCAGTAGGGCAATCTCACCAACGCCTCCAAGTTGTTGGGCTTCGCAGGATCAGCAGCTGGGCCCCAGGTCAGCTTTGGGCAGAATGCTCGGTCCGTTCTGGTCACGTCCCACCAGGACGGCTCCCAATAGTATTGGTTTTAAAGACATAAAGGGGTCATGAAGCTGAAGCCAGTTGGGATCTAGAAGGCAGGATATGTATGCTGCCAAGGGTGGGGCCAGAGTGTAGTGTGAATTCTAATTGGTCCTTTAAAAAGAATTTATTTATTTATTTATTTATTTATTTATTTATTTATTTATTATGTATACAGTGTTCTGGCTGCAGGCCAGAAGAGGGCACCAGATCTCATTACAGGTGGTTGTGAGCCACCATGTGGTTGCTGGGAATTGAACTCAGGACCTCTGGAACAGCAGGCAGTGTTCTTAACCTCTGAGCCATCTCTCCAGCTCCCTAATTGGTCTTAATAAAAACCCAGAGTCAGATACTTGGGTAAATACTGAAAGATCAGAAAGACAAAGAAGCAAGCCACAGCCACTTTTCACCTCACCCATTCCTTAGCCTGAAAGGGGGCCCAAGCTCCTGTCTCTGACTGCCTTATATTCCTCTCTCAGCCCAGCCATATCACTTCCTGTCTCCACCTCCCAAGTGCTGGGATTAAAGGTGTGTGCCACCACTGCCTGGCCTGGCCTGGCCTCTATGGTTAACTGGTGGCTAGCTCTGCCCTCTGATTTTCAGATAAGCTTTATTTGTTAGAGCATAAACAAAATATCACATTTCCTCCTTTTGTCTAAAATAATAAAAAGGTTATAACTAATATAAGAAAAACCATATACAATAAGTACAATAACATATGCAATATATATGGGTAATAAATCCATCAACAATGTCTAGTCCGTAAACATTAGACAAATTCAGAGAAAATGCTCCATATCTATCCTATCTTGGTGAGTCCAAAATACCTAATTCACTTTCTATTCTAACTTGTATTACCAAAACTATCTTTTTTTTAAAGATTTATTTATTTATTACACATACAGTGTTCTGTCTACATGCCAGAAGAGGGCACCAGATCTCATTATAGATGATTGTGAGCCACCATGTAGTTGCTGGGGATTGAACTCAGGACCTCTGGAAGAACAGCCAGTGTTCTTAACCTCTGAGCCACCTCTCTAGCCCCAAAACTATCTTTTAATGTCTCTCAATCTTATACACTTTACATTTCTTTGGTGAATTTCTATTCTGAATCTGGCAACAAGGAAAACTATAACTATAAAGTCTTCTACTCCACCAGACACCCAATAAGGAATTAATATTAACTGAGTAAGCATATCTGACAGACTTATCAGTGAAGCAGGATTTTCTGAAGGGCTGTCTTACTTTTTCTGTGTCCTGCTTGTACCGTTTGGACAGCATACTGTCAGCAGTGGAGGCAAAGGCATTTTCTTGCCCAGTGATTAACTTTTTACAGGGAAAAGGGGCTGGCTAAAGAAACCAATCCTGACCCTAGAGCCCAGAACTAGGCATAGATGGCTCAGATAAGGCCAGTGAGAGAAACAGAGTTTGGCTCAGATCAGAGCCATCTCTGCCTCTGGCCAGCTGACTTGTGAAACCAACCAATCACAGAGTAGGACAGTAGCACCCTGGCCCTGGGGCCCAAGACCAGGGAAAGAAACACAGCCTGGGTTTGGGACCTGAGCCAGAGGAAGGGACACTTTATCCACAAACCCAGAACCAAGGAAACATGCCCTGACTCTGAAACCAGTACCAAAGTAACACTCTTGGTCCCTAGAATCTGAGTCAGTGAAAGAAATGTGCCCTAGCCTTAGAAACAGTGTCAAAAAGTCAAGAAAGGCCAGTGAAAGAAACACAGTTTGGCTCTGAAATCAGGGCCATCTCTGTCCCTAGCTCACAAAACTGGCCAATCCCTGGGCAGAAAATAAACTAACAATCACAGTTGACTCTGCCCCCTAGATATCTTATATAAACCAACCTGCCTAGTCAGTTGTGACTTGTTCTCTCCACCCTGGCAGAGGCAGCTATTCTCCTGGACTCCTCCTTCCCAAATAAATCTCTCAAAAGAGTTTTGGGTGTGAAGATCTCCATTCACTGGCATAGAGAAGAACCTTGCTGAGACGTCCCATAGTGGACAGAGCATGGAGGAGCTGAACAGAAGATCTTTGCTGAGACATCCTTCAGTGGACAGAGCAAGGAGGGGCTAAAAAAAGTAACACTTCTCTGGAGCCAGAGGAGATTGCTACACTTCTGCAGGGGTTTCCCTTTTTGCAGAGTGAAGCAAAAGAAACAACATCTTAGGCCAGAGAAGCATCTTCTCTGAAGTAGATTGGTGAAGCCAGGAGCAGACATGTCTCATTGTCATTAAAACAAAACAAAACAAAACAAAAGCCTATGTTATTAAGACATACATCTTACATGCCATATTCTATAGATCTCTGAAATGTTTAAAGACCACCTGTCTGCCTAAAATATATCTGTTTGACCTTGAAAACACACCTAACATGACAAATTCAATTGTAATAGGAGACTAACACTAACCTGCATTTCTTTATTATTCTAAATAATTTGTAATAATAACTTTCAAGGACTAGCAATTTGTATTACATTGTTAAATGAGATGTATAGGTACAATACCTTGAACAGGATTAGAAATGTATCTACAGTATGTTCTAACAAAAATAATCTCAACTTAGTATCAATATACAAAGATCATATCAATGTAAAATATTTAAAACAAGTAGTTGCTTTTTAACCTATCCTTTTTACATACCCCATTTTTCTTTTCTGAGTAGACTTAATAATCTATCCATTAATTTATCATTTCCATATCCGCCCCTTTTTTTTCCTTTTTCAAAACAAACCCTGAATCTAATCTCCTCTGTTCAGCTTATTTTTTTTAACCATTACCAATAACAATTTGTAACAACCACCCTAAACAATGACAAATATCCATAACCCACTGAAAGACTGAAAACCACCTGCCCCACCTCTTGGGAATGAATGTGGGTGTTGTGTTCTTAAAATTGCTTCCTGTTGTCTGGGGGTGATGGCATCTTTAGGGGATCCTGAGGAGAAAAATTTGGGTTAACTGTCAAGTCCTGGGAGAGGTAGCTGTGTCATTTGTCCAGTCTCTGCATAATGGGGAAGTGCAGGGCTTGTCTCAAGTCCTGGCTAGAGAGGCTGGATCATCTCAGCTAGCCACCTTGAAATTGTCCTGAGCATTTTGCAGTCCAAAGCCGATCTTTGGGTGGTGTTTATCAGCTTAGTGGCATTATCATAGTCCATGTGGAATTACTGTTGTGGGGCCCCATCATCCTTTTGGAGACTTCAAAGGTCGCTGTTAGGTGTGGTCATGGCTCATTGCAGAAAACTTAAACGTTTTACGTCATATGTAGCAGATGGTTAAAGGTTAAAGGATCAATATTTGTTATGTACATCCAGAGTACAAAAACTTAATTCCTAGTTACCTGAAAAAGACTCAAACCTGAAATCATGTACAGGAAGCTAGATGAAGCCTTTTTCTAGAATTAGTTAGTACTCTATATGACCATTAATATCATGAGAAAAAGTTTAAAATATATGTTAATCTTGTAAATTTTGACATATTTGTACCTAAAGAGAAGCTATAAGAAACCAAAATAAAACCAAAGAATTATGAGGTCAGTAGCAATAGAATAGTCCCCAAACTTTTGTTTTTCTTCTGTCCTATGTGAGGTGGCTCTTCTGCCATGAGACAGAGATTTTGGATTTTGCTTTAACAAGCATGTTGTGGTTTAGAGAAGGAGAGAGCCACACTCCAACTCCAGAGCCAGCTTTAATTTTCAATTGAACTGGGACTACAAAAAGACCATTTGTGTTATATGTCTGTTGAGAATAGCAGAAACAAACATTTGGGAAGATGTGAAGTTTTATCCTGTTGAAGATGTGATATATCAATAGGTCAATTTCCTTCTTTTCTTGGGTTATTTTTTTTTTCTGGATGAATTTCCTCTTTCTTCAGATGTCTCATTCATCCAGTGGTCTTCAGATTCCTTAGTTTGATGCCTTCATTCTCCTGGAAAGACAAAAACAAAACCCTGCCCCAACCCTAATTTTGGGGAAGTTGCCTTATGACAAGTTATATCTGATTAAATTGGATGGTCATACTTGTCAGGGACCAAGATGTCAGGGACCAAACATGAACCATGGAAAGTACTAGCTAGGCCAGAGAACAAGTCATAAGCCCAC
This sequence comes from Onychomys torridus, assembly GCF_903995425.1. Lineage (NCBI taxonomy): Eukaryota > Metazoa > Chordata > Mammalia > Rodentia > Cricetidae > Onychomys > Onychomys torridus. The sequence continues at coordinate 23,757,435 of NC_050456.1, read as the reverse complement.
TGCCCTTACCCAGAGCAGTAACACCTGTTTACCAACCAGAGGCCCTCAAAGATAAGAACATCCCACAGTCAGGTGCCATGGCAACCAAACGTAAAGAACATTCCATGGTCAGGAAGCCTAGCAACAGAACAAATGGGCCCTGACCTTAACCAACATCCTACAGTTGCTCGATCTGCACACCCGCCCCCCATCCCCCACGTCCTGCTCCTCTTCCACGTTCTGCCTCCTTCCCTCCTTCCCCCTCCTATGCTATATAAGCCTTGCTGAAGAAAATAAAGTTTGCAGCTTGATCAGAATCCTGTCTTGCTGTCTGTGTCTCTGGTTGCTTTCATTCTCTCCCACAGGTGGGTTGCCCCCGTTGATACCCCGCTGGCCGGGGCACACACTGGTTGATGAGCTATCACCTCTTCTAATTAAGAGGTCTCTCTTGTTCAAATCTAATCTTTATCAATTTTTATGGTATCCATAGCTTTTCTTATCCCGTGGAATCAAAAGCAAAACCTCTGTCCCAATGTAACACATATCCTGGTTTCTATTCTGAAGTCAGCACATCCTTGAAGTATACAGGCTGATTTAATTCTGTAGTTTTTTCTATTATCCAATGTCTCTCAACAGCATTGAGAAAATTCAAAGTTAATAAATCATTATGCAATCTATTTCTGGGGGGGTCTTTATTACCCCTTCCAGTTTATTTAGAATATCCTTTAGAGTTTGGTTTGATCTTTCTATAACTGCTTGCCCTGTAGGATTGTGTGGTATACCTGTAATATGATTTATATTGTAATAAGCAATATACCAGAGACATATGCTTAACCTTTGTCAGTTTTAATTTGTACAATTATACCCATGATGGTCATAACTTTTAGCAAATGTGTGATTACAGAATCAGCCTTCTCAGAATTCAAAGCAGTTTTGAAAGCTCATTGAAATCCTGCATAGGTATCAATGGTGTAGTGTACATATTTTAATTTTCCAAATTCTACAAAATGAAACATATCCATCTGCCAGTTCATTCCTTTGAGTAGTACACTTTGAGTTACTTCCTGCAGGGAGTGGAGTTTGGTTGTACAAAGAACAAGTAGAGACTGGGTGGTGGTGGTGCACACTTTAAATCCCAGCACTCAGGAGGCAGAGGCAGGTGGATCTCTGTGAGTTTAAGGCCAGGCTAGTCTACACATCGAGTTCCAGGACAGGCTCCAAAGTTACACAGAGAAACCATGTCCCAAAGAACAACAACAACAACAACAACAACAACAACAAAGCAACCAAGTAGGACATTTCCTTATTATAATTTCCTTGGCTAATTGCCAAGTGATGGAAAAATCTTTTTTCAAACCTTTGCTATTGGCATGATGTTTTTAATGAAATTCTGAGGCCCCTAGCACATTCCCTATCAATAGTTGATCAATTTCTTCATTACATTGTGCTTGACGGCCTGGAAGACCCAAATGGGATTGGATGTGATATATATGATGATTCCTATTCCTGATTATTTCTTGTAACTGAATAAATAGCGAAGTTAATTCTGACACATCAGGAATAAATTCAGCAGTTTCAATGTGTAAAACAACTCTTTCTGTATACTGAGTGTCAGTAACTATGTTAAGAGATTCTGTAATCTAACCTTGGATAGAATCATAAGGGCTTTGTACCACTTTACTTAAATTTTCTGATTTGTAACCCGCCTTTACTTGTTTGTTTGCATTTGTATAAAATGTAGGGTCTTCAGAAATTGGTGTTCCCTGTATAATGTGAGGAAGAATCCAATTAGTTCTCTTTATAAATTTAATTCTCTACCTTTTGGGATATTTGTTGTTAATCTCTCCCAAATTACTGCAAGCTCTTTGTTAATGTTCACATAATTTGTCAATTTCATCTTTAGTAGAAGGTACTACAATTTCTGCAGAATCTATTCCTGCTAATTGATGAAGTTTCAATTTTCCTTTTAGAATCAACTCAGAGACTCACATAAGTTTTTAATTTCTTATTCTGTTTATGTAGTAAAAAGATCCATTCTAAGATAATATCTTCCCTCTACATTAATATTCTGGTAGAAGAACCTTCCTTCCTTCCTTCCTCCCTCCCTCCCTCCCTCCCTCCCTCCCTCCCTTCCCTCCCTCCCTTCCTCCCCGCCCGCCCCCCTCTCTCTTTCTTTCTTAAGGCAGGGTCTATCTTTGTAGTCTTGGCTGTCCTGGATCTCACTCTGGAGCCCAGGCTGGCCTCGAACTCAGAGATCCACCTGACTGCCTCCCGAGTGCTGGGATTAGAAGCGTGCGGAACCACCGGCCTGCAGGAAGGTGTTCTGTCCTGATGCTGAGTTGCGAGGTTCGCGGCCTCTAAGGTTGTTTCGGGTCTGTAAGCCCTCAGTCTCAAACCCAGGACAGGTGGTGGATAGGAAGGAGACAAGTAACTGAATCTTTTTTCTTTTTCCTTTGTAGACAGGATCTCATTGTGTGGTCCTGGCTGGCCTAGCCCTGGAGACATAGACAAGTAGGGCCTCTCTGCCTCCCTCTGCTTCGCCTGCTGGCCCCTGCCTCTGCCTCTGGAATGCGGAGGTTAAAAGTGTGCAACCCCCACACCCAGCGGCAACTGAATTAAAACAAAAAACAACTTATTGTTGGTGGGCTCTGGTTTCGCCCCTCCCATTTGTTGTGTTTCTATGGCTCGCGCTTATGAGTGGGGTGGTCAGAGACAAACTTTCTGGAAGCGGTCTCCTTCTGTGGATTCTGGGGCTAGAAGAGAGGTCTTCAGGCTTGCAGAGCGAGCAGTCACACGGACTAAACCATCTGCCCGGAGTGAATTATTTTCTCTTTTGAGACACGGTCCCCTGTAGCCCAGGCGGGCCTCAGAGGGATGGCTTTGCGGGGGGGTGGGTGGGGGGGTGGGTGGGGTGTGTGTGTTTGATTTTGTTTTTGGAGACGGTTTCTCTGTAGCTTTGGAGCCTGTCCTGGACTAGCTCTGTAGACCAGGCTGGCCTCGAACTCACAGAGATCCACCTGCCTCTGCCTCCCCAGTGCTGGGATTACAGGCATTCGCCACCACCGCCCGGCTCCGGGATGGCTTTGAACCCTGGGTCTTAGCGCTGGAACTCCAGGATCGCGTCAACACTTCATCGACATCCCCGGCTTGTCACGTTTTGGAAGTTGACCGCAAACTCAAACGCAAACGCAAACGCGATGCCGACACGGACCCCGCGGATGGTGTCTAGAGGGCGGTCAGTCGGTCCGGAGGTCTGGCCGTCCGCGGCGCCCCGCTTCAGGCTCAGCGCCGGGGTCCACGGGGTGCGTCCGAGCGCCGGGCGCACACTGGGCGGAGGCTCCGAGCGGGGCCTTTGACGTCAGGGAGGGGCGGGGCTATGCAGACGAGGCGGCGCGCAGTGGCTGCCGGTCCCGCGGGCTCGGAGGGCGGCGTCCCGCGCGGTGACGTCCCGCGTGGGTGAGGGTGAGGTCCGTGGGGACGGGAAGACGGCGACGGGTGTGGAGGGCGTGGAGGAGGATTCGGCGTGTGGACGTGGGCGACCGTGTGTTAAAGGGGCGCGCGTGTGTAGGGAGAGCGTGCGTGCGGGCGTAACAACTCATACTTACCTGGCAGGGGAGATACCATGATCACGAAGGTGGTTTTCCCAGGGCGAGGCTTATCCATTGCACTCCGGATGTGCTGACCCCTGCGATTTCCCCAAATGCGGGAAACTCGACTGCATAATTTGTGGTAGTGGGGGACTGCGTTCGCGCTCTCCCCTGATGTTCTGGGTTTTAAAAAGCAGATTTCCTTTAGCTTGTACTTCGGAACCTGTTTAATAAACTGCTACTTCTGCTTACTGCGCATCTGCAGTCCTTACAGTCCAGCAGATCAGGCTGTGGACAATCCAAGTGTTCTGTTTCCCATTAAGCCCACAAAGGCTTACCAGTACTTGAAACTCACATGGTGAAATGAGCAATTCCTGCCAGCTGTCCTCTGGCACATTTGCCACCAACCCCAATTCATAAAGGTTCTTTATTCACTAGGTCCAACAGGAGCACCCTAACTCCTGCTCGCTGCCTAGAATTTTCTGAGTGTTTGATCTAGATTCTGGTTCATGCTGGTGTGGGAACATGCTGGTGTGGGAAGTGCTTCATCCACTGAATCATCTCCCCAGGTCCCCAGGAGTTTTAACTTTAAAAGGTATCAAATGCATATATGGGTCTTTTGCCTGCATGTGTTCCTGTGTTCCTGTGCGGTGCCCACAGAGGCCAGAGGAAGGCATCGGATCTCCTGAAACTGGAGTTACAGAGCATTGTGAGCAGCTATGTGGGTGTGAGGAATTGAACCCAGGTCCTCTGGAAGAACGAACAGCAAGTGCTCGTAACCACCAAACCTCTTGTGCATCTAAACACAGCTGCTGTGAGGTGACGTGTGCAAGGGCCACATGTCCACTGGACAGCTTTTCCCAGCTCTCCTCCCACAGTCAGTCCTTACATTCTTCTGGCCCTCTTCTGAGTTCCCTGAACCTTGGGTGGGGGAGGTTGGTGTAGACCATCCATCTGCAGTTGAGCACTCAGTTACTTGTTCTCAGCATTTTGACCGGTTGTGGGTCTCTGCAGTAACCATTGCACCAACGTGCTTCAGAGAGACGTTTCTCTGACCAGAGAGTTGAGAACACCACAAATCTGGGTATAAATATAAATATTTAGAAGGCAGTTTGACAGCATGACCGTTAGTATTGTGTGAGGGAAGACATTGTTTTTCAACCCTAATGAAACTCACTGGGAAGCATGATGCCTGTTAGGGTTCTAGTGCTGTTATAAAAACTCAGGTGTCGGTGGCACATGCCTTTAAAAGATCTCAGCACTTGGGAGGCAGAGGCAGGCAAGATCTCTGAGTTCCAGGCCAGCCTGGTCTACAGAGTGAGTTCCAGGACAGCCAGGGTTACTCTAAGAAACCTTGTCTCAAAAAACCAGCAAAACAAAACAAAAAACTCCAGGACCAAAAGCGACTTGTGGAGGAGAGGGTTTGTTTATTGCAGTCTTCAGTCCCACATTCTAGGGCTCTGGCCCCCATTTTGAGTAGCTGTTGCCTTGCTTGCCGACCTTGACCAGATAGATGTCCTCCCTATGCTGATTCCCTGCCGGTTTCCTTCTTCCTGAACACTCACTGGAGGTTTGTCTGTGTATCCTGAATTTGGTGTAAACAGCTTAGATGCAAGAATGTAGAACACCGGTAGCAAACTTCTGCCCTCCTGGGTTCTCCCATTGTGCTGTAAACCTGTATTTAAGGAGGCCTCCCCAATCTCATTCGCTGAGGCGAATGACGAGCTGTCTCTTGTCTATTTTTTAATCCACAGCCCCTCGCTCAGATATGGTGAACGGGTGGTGGTAGCAGGGGCGTTACTGCAACACCACATCACAAATCCATCATCATAGAGGCCAAGGAAGGATATTGCTTACTGGCTTTTTTGCTCTTCACGGCTTGCCCAGCCTTCATCTCATTACTGTGTAGCTTCCTTTTCATTACTGGGTAGTTAAGCAAACGCAAACATCCAGACCTCTTAAAGTAAAAAAAGAGGAAGATTATAATCTCTTACTTTTGACAGCCATACCAGGGGAGAGCGCGAACGCAGTCCCCCACTACCACAAATTATGCAGTCGAGTTTCCCGCATTTGGGGAAATCGCAGGGGTCAGCACATCCGGAGTGCAATGGATAAGCCTCGCCCTGGGAAAACCACCTTCGTGATCATGGTATCTCCCCTGCCAGGTAAGTATGAGTTGCTCTCCACGCACGCACGCTCTCCTTACACACGCGCGCCCCTTTAACACACGGTCGCCCACGTCCACACGCCGAATCCTCCTCCACGCCCTCCACACCCGTCGCCCTCTTCCCGTCCCCACAGACCTCACCCTCACCCACGCGGGACGTCACCGCGCGGGACGCCGCCCTTCCGAGCCCGCGGGACCGGCAGCCACTGCGCCCGCCTCGTCTGCATAGCCCCGCCCCGCGGGCTTTTTTTTTTTTTTTTTTTTCCCCTTCCGACCGCGATGGCCCCAGGAGCTCCCGAACGTACTCCGTAGCCAAGAGGACCCTAAACTTGGATCCTGCCCGTGTGTCATCGCCCACAGCTGGGTCACACACTCGGGGGTTGTGCGGCCCGGCTTTCTCACGGTACCCAGGCCCACAAACCCTGGGGTGGCACCGCCCACCGTGGCCTGGGTCTTCCCTCTTTCACCACTGATTAAGGAGATGCCCTTCGGGCTTCCCAGCCTGCAGCCCGATCTCGGGTCAAGTTGACGTGCAACTGGCCAGCACAACCCCTTTAATCAGTCCCAACGCCCCGGCGGTGCAGAGGCACCGTGAGTTCGAGGCCAGACATCCGTGGTCTTCCAGCCCGGGCTACCCGGTGAGATCTGGTCTCGAAACCAACAAAACAAGCCAAACAGAAACACAAAAACCAAACAAACAAGACAGGGAAGTGGAGTTGTGGGGCTGGAGGAACGACTCAGCGGTTTAGAGCGCTGGTTGCTCTTGCGGAAGACCGAGGTTCCATTTCCCGCACCCACGTGGCCGCTCACAGCCCCCTGCCAGCTCCAGTCCCAGCGGATCCGATCGCCTCTTCTGACTGCGCAGGTCCTGGCGCACAGGTGGTTGTCACTCGTGAATACACACCAAATGGGTGTTAGAAACGGTCAGTGGACGAGGCTGGGCGGGAAGACGAAGGGGATCTGCAGGTGTGAGGGGACAAGAGAGTGACCGGGGTCGTGAACGTGGTTGACGTACGTTGTGTGCGTGTGTGAACACGTCATCGATGAATTCAATTATTACCTATAGCTGCTGTAGATGGATGGTTACCAATAGGCAAAGGATGACCCCAGCCAGCACTCAGGAGGCCGAGGCAGGCGGATCTCTGTGAGTTCGAGGCCCGGCTGGTCTAGTGAGTTCTGGGACAGCCAGAGCCTCATAGTGGGACCCTGTCTCAAACAAAACAAAAGCTGGAATGAAGCACTGAGACTCGAGGGCTGGGTTGTGTGGTGGGAGCTCTGTGAGTTTCAGGCCAGCCACAGCTACACGGAGAGACCCTGTCTCAAAACAACAACACTCAAAACTGCGACTTGGCCAGGGGCATATGTGTGTGTGTGTGTGTGTGTGTGTGTGTGTGTGTGTGTGTGTGTGTGTCTTGGTGAGAGAGGGCATGTCTAGTGTGTGAGCTCAATCCTCAGCACCAACAGGTTAAACTGGGCATTGGTGGCTCACACCTTTAACCCCAGCACTTGGGAGGCTGAAGCAGGTGGATCTCAGTGAGTTCAAAGCCAGCCTGGTCTACAGAGCAAGTTCCAGGACAGGCTCCAAAGCTACACAGAGAAACCCTGTCTTGAAAAACTGAACCAAAACAAACAAACAAACAAACAAACAAACAAGCAAATGCTAAATCCAAAAAACCTGTCTGCAGCATATTTCCCCAGCCCCGGGTGCTGCAACCCACCGGGTAGTGCCTCTAAATGGAGGCACGGGGAGCCACACTTGGGTCACTGGAGTTACTTGCTGTCAAAGTGAAAAGCACTGCATTTAGGCTTCAAACTTGAAGCCAGCATGTAGGAGAACTGGACTGTGTTTTTTCACAAAAGACTCGAAACTTCAACATCCCAGAATAGTTGACATTAGTGCTGAACTCATCTTTTGAAAGTACCCTGAGGCTGCAGAGATGGCTCAGAAGTTAAGAGATTAAAAGCATTGGTTGCTCCTCCAGAGGTCCTGAGTTCAATTCCCAGCTCTTACATGGTGGCCAACAACCCTCTGTAATGAGATCTGGTGCCCTCTTCTGGCATTCAGACAGACGCTGTATAAATAAAGAAGAAAAAGAAATAAAGAAAAAGAATTGAGTCCCAGGAGCCACGTTGGCTCGAATTCGTTTAATCTTAATGTTGGGAAATGTGTTTACAGGTTTCAGAGTGCATCGTGGCTGAAGCAAAGACTTAGAGTGATCTCGGATTAAGATATTTTGATAATAGCTTTGAGGTTAGGGATCAAATATAAAGCATCCCAATTATTACTAGCTGATGTACTTTCCTTGTGAGGATTGATTGGTAATAAAAAATGATGATTAATTTTTTGTACCCATTTCAGCCCAAAATCTCCTGATATAAAAAACTATTGATGAGTGGGTATGCACCCTAAAGATTTAAAGTAGAACTGACTGATTTTTTGTTTGTTTGTTTTTGTTTTTCAAGACAGGATTTCTCTGTGTAGCTTTGCACCTTTCCTGGAACTTGCTTTGTAGACCAGGCTGGCCTCGAACTCACAGAGATCCACCTGCCTCTGCCTCCCTCCCCCCCATGCTGGGATTAAAGGCATGCACCACCACCACCACTTGGCTGACTGATTGTTTTTCATGTATAAAAGTTTAGACTTGTGATTCCTTTAAGATTCCTTATACGATTACCTTCCAAGATAAGGTGATTGGTTCTTTCTTTATAATGGCAAAACACAGCCTGCCAGTATAAGAACCGGCTGAGAAGAACACCTTGCTGGTTTACACTCTGTTCAACTATAACAAGTTGCTTGGATATGAATGTACATAGCCTCTTTGGGATAATTTGTTTTTCAAGTATTTAATCACATCCAGGATATGGAAAGCATACTGTTTCTTACTTGTATTTATTGTCACCATTCACTTGAAAAATAGAATATAACCACATTGTAATTTCTATATTGCCTGAAAGGATTGGTTGGTGTATAGAAGCTATAGAGGAAAAATAGAGAGCATAAGGAAGGATAAAGATAGAGTTAGAAGGAAAACATCACAAATGAGAGAATAAGGAAGAATAAAACAGAAGAAAAACATCAAGAGGGAAGGAAGGGACACCTCTGGATAGAGATAAGAAAAGAGAATACAGAACGCAGACTCTGAACACAAAAGAAGATTAAAGAGAAGGTCTGAGAGAAACCATCAAGAGAGTGTGGGAGTGTTGTCCCCCTCACCCCAAGGATTAAAAAAAAGCCAGAGTAAGCAGACTGGATGGATTCCCTTTGAGCCTTGTGCTCCTGGAGGCTGTCCCCCAGCAGCAAAAACTGTGGTAACAACCGCCACTGAGCTGACAAACTCCACCCACAGATCACTTGGGATTGCAAACTGCTGGGGACAATTTCAAGGCAGCTAGCTGAGACGTTCATCCTTACACACTGCTCCAGCCAGGACTTCAGATAAGCCCATCACACAGAGACTGGCAAGGAAGGATACAGCTAGCTCTCCCAGGACTTGACCATTATCTTAATTTTCTCAGGGAACCCTAGAGATGCTAACCCCACCCCCACCCCAGACAGCAGGAAGCAATTTAGAGAACATGGTGCCCACCCTTCCCAAGAGATGGGGTGGGTGGTTTTTGGTCATTCTGTGGGTTATGGATATCGGTCATTGTTTAGGGGGGTTGGTTACAAGTTGTTATTGGTAATGGTCAGGAAAAAAGCTGAACAAAGGAGATAATATTCAAGGCTCTCGCTCTGAAAAGAGAAAGAGGATATAGAAATGATAGAAGGGTAGATTATTGAATCTACTTTTAAACTAAAAAGACAACCACTAGTCTTAAGTATTTTACATTGGTATGGATTTTTGTATATTGACACCAATTTTTTAAAAAATATTTATTTATTACATATACAGTGTTCTGCCTGCATGTATCCCTGCAGGCCAGAAGAGGGCGCCAGATCTCATTACAGATGGTTGTGAGCCACCATGTGGGTGCTGGGAATTGAACTCAGGACCTCTGGAAGAAACAGCCAGTGCTCTTAACCTCTGAGCCATCTCTCCAGCCCTATTGATACCAATTTAAGGTTATTTTTGTTATACTGTATATATGTTTCTACTCTTAAGATTTTTTTGTGTATGATTCCAATTTAAGGTTATTTTTGTTAGAACATGCTGTGCACACATTTCTACTCTTATTGAGGGTGTTGTACCTACCTATGCAGCTCATTTAACAATGTAATTTCTAGTCCTTGGAAGTTGTTATTACAATCTATTCAGGATAATAAAGAAATGCAGGTTAGTAGTTCATCACCTATAACAATAAAACTTGTAATCATGTTAGGTATGTTTTCAAGGTCAAACAGAGATATATTTTAGATAGAAAGATGGTCTTCAAAAACTTCAAAGACCTACAGAATATGGCAGTTAAAAATGTTTCGTTAGCACAAGGCTTTCTATGACAATGAGACACGTCTGCTCCTGGCAGCACCAATTTACTTCAGAGGAGATGATTGGCATCAGAGAACCACCTGTGGAGTTTGCTTTCAATGGGCAAAACTAGTTGTTTGGACAAGAAATTGCTCTTGTCTTGTCTTCGACAGTATGCTGCCCAAACTGGACAAGCTGGTCACCGAGGAAAAAGACTGTTAAACTTTGTCAAGACAAGGTAGGACAGTTCTTCAAAACTCCTGCTTCATAGGAGTCTGTCAGATATTTTAGGCCTGTAGGCCCAAGATGGATGCCCCAACATCGCAGAGGAACCTTGGGTGACTGTCTAAGCAGCCAGCTGCTTCTGTCACTTCTATAGTTTTGGAAGATGTCTGCTCTCCATTTCCTGTTTACTCAGGAGATAGTCTATCCTTCTCGGGTCTCTGATGGAGTCGAAAATGAGATACTAATACTTACAGTTTTCCTTGTTATGGAATACAGAAAAAAACACCTCACAAAAGAGGTATAAAGTCTATAAGGTTGAGAGACATAAACGCTTCAGTTATTTATCAAAGAAAATAGTTTAAGGTCTATAAAGGTAATTTTAGGCCAGTAATACAAGCTATGATATAAAAAGTATAAAACTTTTGACTCACCAAGATAGGATACATAATGGAATCATTTCTCTGAATTTGCCCAATACAGAGAGACTGGACATTGTAAATGCCATTCTTACCTGATAGTTGTTCTTATTGTATATAGTTTTACTATGTTAGAGTTAAAACCTTTCCTTTTTATTTAGACAGAAAAGAGGATATGCTGTGAGATATTTCTACAACCCTGTGAAAATGTATTACTATGATTGATTTAATAAAGAGCTGAATGGCCAACAGCTAGGCAGGAGGTATAGGCAGGACTTCCCGGCAGAGAGAAAGAAATAGGAGATGTATCTAGGCACATGGCAGACACCAACAGGACACAAAGGGAGTCAGACATACAGAATGGAAAAAGGTAAAAAGCCACAAGGCAGGATGTAGATTACTATAAATGGGTCAATTTAAGTTATAAGAGCTAGTGGGACAAGCCTAAGCTAAGACCAAGTTTTCGTAATAAGAATCCTCCAAGTCATTATTTGTGAGCTGCTGGACCACAACAAAGCATGCTACACTCTTCTAGAGACACCGAGTTCAATTCCCAGCACCCACTTCCACCTGGAACCCACATGGTGGCTCACAATCATCTATAACTCCAGTACCCGATGTCCCTACACTTCTTCTCCTGGCCTCTGTGGGCACAGACATCCATGCAGGCAAAACATCCATACACGAGAAACAATACAATTTTTTTCCTTTCCTTTTCTTTTCTTTCTTTTTTTCCCCAGACAATGTTTATCTGTGTAAGGACAGCTCTGGCTGTCCTGGATCTGGCTCTGTACACCAGACTAGCTTCGAACTCAAAGAAATCCAGCTGTCTCTGCCTCCAGAGTCTGTGTGCCACCACCGTCTGGCTCACAATACAATATTTATAACAATATTTTTTGAAAGAGATTTTTTGTTGTTGTTGTTTTTTGAGACAGGGTTTCTCTGTGCAGCTTTGCACCTTTCCTGGAACTCATTTGGTAGTTCAGGCTGGCCTCGAACTCACAGAGATCCGCCTGGCTCTGCCTCCCGAGTGCTGGGATTAAAGGCGTATGCCACCACCGCCTGGCCTGAAAGATTTTTTTTTTTAATAATCTGGGCCATAGTTTTAACCCCAGCACTCAGGAGGCAGAGAGAGGTGGGTCTCAGTGAGTTCAAGGCCAGCCAGGTCTACAGAGCAAGTTCCAGGAAAGCCAGGCCAACACAGAGAACATTGTCTGGAAAAACGATAGAAAGGGGTAGGGGAGAGTGACTTTAATTTTATGTGTATAAGTGTTTTGCCTGTGTGCATGTCTGTGTATCTTGTGTACAGTGCCCAGGGGAGGACAGAAGAGGGCATCAGACCCCCCAGATTCCCTAGAACTGAAGTCAGCATATGTTAGGGACCAAAATTTCAGGAACAAAACATGAACCATGGAAAGAACTAGCTGGGTCAGAGAATAAGTCATAAACCCACCACCCTCCCTTAGAGCAGTAACACCTGTTTGCTAACTGGAGGCTCCCAAAGATAAGAACATTCCACAGTCAGGTACCACGGCAACTGAATGTAAAGAGCATTCCATGGTCAGGTAGCCTAGCAACAGAACAGAAGGCCCCTGACCAGTCACCTTAGCAGACTTCCTGCAGTTGCACGACCTGCATGTCTCTCACGTTCTGCACGCCTTCCACGTCCCTTCCCCTTCCCTCCTTCCTGCCCCTTCCCCTCTTATGCTATATAAGCCATGTGGAGGAAAATAGTTTGGTGGCTTGATCAGAATACTGTCTTGCTGCTGTCTCTTGTGTCCCCTGTCCTGTCATTCACTCCCACAGGTGGGTCGCCCCCATTGAAACCCTGATGGCGGGAGCAAGCATGCTGGGCCATCTTTCCAGCCTCCTCCCACCCTCGTATGTGGTGTGTGTGTGTGTGTGTGTGTGTGTGTGTGTGTGTGTCAGAGAGAGAGAGATTTCTCTCTCTTTCTGTGGTGGTTATAACGATTTCCATACATATTCCCAATCCGTTTTTCACTCCCAGGATACAGGCATCGTCTGGCCCCGAAAATGCAATGCTCCAATACAACTGTACTGTCATCTTCTGCCAGGTGAGGTCACCAAGTAGTGACTTGTACCTAGGAAGTTATGACCACACTGTCCCCCGCCCCCCATAGACTTACTTCCAGACCCTAGAACTGTTTTGATTTTGCAAAAACGGGACACTAGAAGCTTGAACCTAGAGGCCTGCGAACCTCTAGAACAGAGATGCTGCCCCGGCAAAGAACTAGAGTGTGTGTGTGTGGACCGTTTTAATGGTGCTCAGCCAGTCCCCGGGGTGGCCAGGCTTTACCGCATCTTTGAAGAAGTGGCTGCCACGGGACCAAGCCAGAAAAGGAGAGTACTTACTCCCTTGTCCTGGAATCCTTTCTACCAGCTTTGGGGAGGGAATTTGAGACAGGGTGTCTCGTCACTCCGTCGTCCAGGCTGGCCTAGAACTACACTAATTCATAGCGACCATGCCTGGCTGAGAAGTTTTGAAGCTGTGTGAGATTAAGCAAGAGGTCTTCCGGTCCCAGGAATTGCAAGGCTGGGTGGCAGTCATCCGACTTGAGGGATGGACCTGGGACCCTCAACGAGAGCAGAGCGGAAGGTGCTGGATTTTAAGTTTATTATTAGAAAGGCCTTGAGCAGGCAGAGGCACCCCGAATCCCAACAGCTGAGGATGAAAGGTGTTGGTGTTGAGTTAACTCGGGGAGATCGTAAGAAGAGGACGGCTACCCACTACAGGTCACTCCAGGATGTAGTCAGGGTCTGAGGCAGCAGGGCAGTCCAGTCTCGATGGAGTGAACCCCAAACGGCCATGCAGAAGCATATTTATTGATTGATACACAAAAGTTGTGTTTTAGCCAGGCGGTGGTGGCTCACGCCTGTAATCCCAGCATTCGGGAGGCAGAGGCAGGTGGATCTCTGTGAGTTCGAGGCCAGCCTGGGCTACAGAGCTAGTCCAGGACAGGCTCCAAAGCTACAGAGAAACCCTGTCTCGAACGCCCCCCCCCCAAAAAAAAATGTGTTTTAGGGTAAAACGAGTTCCTCTTACCAAAGCCCCTGGTCTGATCTACATGTTTCGTGAAGGAAACTGTCACATCCTGCAACTTTGGTCTTCATGTGCACTGTTGGCAGTACTCAACAGCGCAAGACAGTCCAGGTTTGCCAGGACCATACTGTGACTAAAGTCACGAAAACGCTGTGAAGTTCCTTCTGAAAAACAACTCTGTTTGGGTGGGAGCTCCACCTCCACCCCTGGCACCCTGGTAACCCCATACCCAAAGAGTCTGAAGTGTTCTGGTGGAAGATCTTCCTCAACTGCCCTCCCCATCTCCTTCCCCAAACCTGCTCCTTCAATGCCCGCCAAACACAGCTCCTCCCCGGGGAGGCTCAAACCACAGAGTTTAAAAGCAGCATCCCAGAAAACAGACACGGGGTTCTTCCGGTCTCGGCCCCTTCTCTTCTCTGAGGGGCCGGGAATCACCCGGGAACGTTTTACCCATTAAACCTGGGCTTTTCCAATTCGGTTTAATTTGAATTGCTTTGTCGGTGGAGAGCCCTTATTGGGCCGAAAAGACTTATCAAACTCTATAAATTGAGTAATGATTTCCTAAGTACAGAATCTGTTTTGTGTGATGGAAAAGTCCCACGAATGGACATTACTATCAGGACATAAGATCGTGAATGTAATAACACAATGTAATTAGTGAATATCATAAATATATTTATTGAATGAATACTGAGAATGTAATCAATGAATACCACAAATGTAATTAATATCACATGTATAATTAATACCATGAGTGTAAAATAAATTAATAATAAATTAATTTAAAAAATCACAGAAGAGTTTTTATGTTTTTGTTTTTGTTGAGATAGGGTTTCTGTGTAGCTTTGGAGCCTGTCCTGGATCTCGCTCTGTAGGCCAAGCTGACCTCGAACTCACAGAGATCCGCCTGCCTCTGCCTCCTGAGTGCTGGGACTACAGAGGCGTGTGCCACCACCGCCAGGCCAAAAAATAGTTTTAACAGATTTTCTTGAAAGTCTAAATACTCCCAGAAAACAGTTTCATTCTAATGTTTACCATAGATACAATGACTGTACTATAATTTCCAGTACAAAAACGACGCATCTCATAGTACTCCACTGAACTCTAGCTATTCTCTCTGGGGATGGATAGATGGATAACATGGATACATACTAGTGCTTGGAGAAAAGAACTGACTTAGAGCCTAACGGAAACGACCGTGGTAACTTTTGTTTAACACTAAACTTATTCTTATTTTGAAAACCTCAAAGACCAGGGGAGAGCGCGAACGCAGTCCCCCACTACCACAAATTATGCAGTCGAGTTTCCCGCATTTGGGGAAATCGCAGGGGTCAGCACATCCGGAGTGCAATGGATAAGCCTCGCCCTGGGAAAACCACCTTCGTGATCATGGTATCTCCCCTGCCAGGTAAGTATGAGTTGTTCCTCACGCACGCACGCTCTCCTTACACACGCGCGCCCCTTTAACACACGGTCGCCCACGTCCACACGCCGAATCCTCCTCCACGCCCTCCACACCCGTCGCCCTCTTCCCGTCCCCACGGACCTCACCCTCACCCACGCGGGACGTCACCGCGCGGGACGCCGCCCTCCGAGCCCGCGGGACCGGCAGCCTCTGCGCCCGCCTCGTCTGCATAGCCCCGCCCCGCGGGCTTTTTTTTTCTTTTTTTTTTTCCCCCTTCCGACCGCGATGGCCCCAGGAGCTCCCGAACGTACTCCGTAGCCTAGGAGGACCCTAAACTTGGATCCTGCCCGTGTGTCATCGCCCACAGCTGGGTCACACACTCGGGGGTTGTGCGGCCCGGCAAGCGAGTCTATCTACCGGTCGAGCTGCACGCTCGGCCCTGTGAACGACTCTCCTCTCTCACAGAAAGAAGTTCTACCAGTTCTCAGCAGAAACCCAGACTAAGCTGACCGTGGTGGCTCACACCTGTCGTCCTCACAGTCGCGAAGCAGAAGCGAGGGAACTGTGCAGACCCGCTCGTCCTGATTCTTGACGTCACATTCGTGGCGGCGGGGAGGGGCTCGGAGGCCGGGACGGCTGGTGGTGGGGTCGTCTCCCCACGTGGACCTGGGGGGTCCCCCCAGGTCGTTAGGCACGTGAGCTCGCCTCCGCACCCCTCTAACTGACCATGTGGTAAACACTGCAGGAGTGATTTCTCTCTTTTCCTTCCTTCCCTTTAATATCCAGCCCCAGGCTAGCCTGGCTCTCTCTTGTCTTCCAAGTCATCTTGTGGGTTCTGCAGGGTGACCACCGTTCTGGCCTAGAGTGCCGACCTCTTTAAAAACCCCAGCTAAAACAGCTGCAGCCAGGGAGAGCATCTGCCGGGAAATGAAAATCGAAGACCCTGCTCCGCACTGCTCTACTTGGAAATCAGGCTGAGGCCTGGAGCTGGGGCAGCCGGCGGGCCGGAGACCTCAGGTGGGCCGCTTCATAGCAGGGCAGAACACAGCTCCCTCCAGAGGCTCTTCTGACATTCTGGGTGAGGGAGAAAAAGCCCTTCCTCTCTCTGAGGAGCTTGTTCTTAGTGGTCCTCACTCAAGGTTAAATGCCAACAGAGAGCGCTTCACCGTCTCTTTCTATTTGGCTTTAGCTCAGTGGTACAGCGCTTGCCTAGCAAGGCCCTGGTTTCGGTCCTCATCTCCGGCAAAAAAAAAAAGAAAAAGAAAAAGAAAACAGATGGATGTGGGTGGACATGCTCCACCCGCCCAGGTAGACTTCAAGGAGTGTCTCATCTCCAGATCGAACGCCTTTTTTGATGTGGCGGTTGTTATGTGTTGTGCCAAGCCTTTCCCCGGGACTCAACCTAGCGGGGAGCCCACAGCAGACAAGCCTGTGGATTCTGTATAGCCCACCTTGGTGAACCAATGAGTTTTCTTGGGGTTATTTACAAGGATATGGGTGAGGGGCACCCGTGGGAGCAGAAATGACTCAAAGAAAGCTGTACAACGGCATCCGTCCACAGCACATGGGAACGTAGTCCACAGCAAACAGCCTGCAGACAACTCAAGCAGGCAGGAGCGTGTCCGCGCCGGTGTTTGGGTTGATCTGCAGTTCCTCCAGTGTCTCGGTTGATCTCCACCTCCTCCAGTGTCTAGACCGATCTCCACCTCCTCACAGACAGCTCCGCTGGTTTCTGTTTCCTCTAGGCCACTGCTCTGCTTTCAGAGACTCCTTTGCAGCTAGCTCCTCTGAGAGCGACTCTTGCTAGCCTTTTTTGTTCACTGCTGGGAGGGTGGGGCCTGGTGGGTCTGGTCAGTTTCAGGGACTGTCTAAAGCTATTTTGAGTCGTGTACCTCCTGGCTTAAGAAGTTTCAACCTCCCAGGAAAATGCTACAGCACAACGTACGTGTAAGTGTGTGTTGTGTGCAGGTACCCACAGAGTCCAAGACGGTGCCAGAGACCCTGGAACTGGAGTTACAGGCGGTCGTGAGCTGCCTAAAGTGGGTGCTGAGACCCCACTCTGGTCCTGCAGGACAGGCTCTTGGCAGATGACCTGTCTCTCGGGACTCTCACTCCTGTTCTCGATAGATGAATCTGCCACCAATGGAGCAGGTATTGAAATCCCACTACCCGAGGTTCTCTCGATCAGTTTCTGCACCCTGCTCCGCTTCACTCAGCCTTCCAGCAATCGGCTTCTTATGGTTCCAGCTCGGCCCTTCTTCACACTCCCTTTCAAACGCCGCTTTGACTGCTCAGCTCTACGTCCCAGGCCTCCCACTGGGTAGGCAAAGTCTGCTTCTGGGTTTGGAACACCACATGCTTATGGCAACCTTTAGTGCCAACTCTCCCTAGACACCTGGATGATCGGTAAATGTTCAATGTACACCCCTGTGAGGTAGGTCAACATGTCCTTTAGAGCAGAGAAATGAGGCAGAAGTCTAGAGGATCTTGCCCAACCGGATTGAGGCCACAAGGGCAGCTGGTGAGGGTCGGACGGGTCCAAAGCAAGGGCTCCTGGTCCTGCACTCACCCACTGGTGGACACCGTGTGGGCGTGTTTCTACCAAGGAGGGTCACAGACACGAAGGACGGAAAGGATCTCTCGGCCAACACCAGGAAAACCGACTCTGAACAGCACGGGGACACGTGTCAGTGGAGAGGACACTGACCAGCCAGAGAACATGCGCTGAGGAAGGCTGGGTGGGTGGGGGTCAGGGCCACCGCCTGCCAGGCGGCCCCGGCAATCTTCGGGACGGTTTGGAAAATTGTAAACGAACTAGGAACCTGTTCCAGGGATGACCAGCCCCAATCCCCGTGGTTTCCAAATAGGAGAGGACTTGGGAAAAGACAGAGAAATCCATTCCACCTAACTTTACGCTGGGAACGAGGATCACGTCCTCTCCCTGTCAGAGAGCCCCGGCGTGGCATCTCATCTGTGCACCAACTTTCGTCCCGGGGAATCTACTTCCCTCACTAACTCAAGAGCTCTTCCTTCTAGAAGGCTTTCCCTCTGTGCAGTCAATAGGCTGCCATGGTTGCCATGGTAACTAGGAGGGACGCGGTTGGCCGAGCTAGGGACGGGTCCAGGGAACTGGGATGCTCCTGCATTCCGGAAAAGGCAAATGTCTGCCTCTGTCCAGCTGCTCCTTCGGTGGAGTGCACGCAGAAGACCGGGTCGCTCTACAGTAAAGCGGTCGGTGAACTTGGTTCAATTGGCCATTTCAAAAGAAGGGGAGAAAAACAAAAAACCTGCGCTGTAAAGCTTAATGCCGGAGTAGATTTATTATCACTACCCCAAATTCCAGAGCAATACAAGGAGCTCGGAGTTCAAACGCCGCTGGTATCGCTGGGCGGTTTACAATATTGGTTTAGTTCACAAGTTTAAGGCAAACATACGAACGCATCTGTTTTTCTTCAGAGATCGACCATACTGATGAAGCTCACAAAAACTGACTCAAAACTTTACGTTTCATTAATTCAAAGTAAGTCTCGTTAAGATGTTTACACGGATACATGGAAGAACGCAGGGCACAGGATGCTTTAAAGAAAAAAAATCCAGAAAGGCAACTGTTATCTTGTGTGAACAGTGGACTCTTGAGAATGTTAGAACTGGACAAGTGATGGAGAGGTAAATAAGGCTGGCAGCCACAAGATCGCTACGCACGAAATAAACTCAGTTAAGACAGGCTACTTAAAGAAAAGAGGAAGTTGAACTTTGGGCTTCTCGGAAGGTCAAGTGCAGGGTGGCAGACGCTGCCCTGCGGCCGGTGAGCCCTGCCACTCCATTGTCTCTCAGAAGAAGAGCCGATGCACGGTGCCAGCTGATCTGTTTTTCCCAGTGAGTTTAGATGCCGGAAGTCATCAAGAAAATAACGAGATTGAAGGCAGCTCTTTTCAACAGAAGGCGGGGTGTGGCCTAGGTGTCTCCATTTAAAACAGCAAGGCAGTTCTGCAGCAGCTGGAGGTTGCCCTGGAGGGAGGAACAAACCCAGCCACCAATTTCTTTAGTCCCAGCAGCTTGAGAGTCGTTGTTTGTGAGTCTTTTCTATTGTCTGTGATGTGTACGTCTGCTTTGCCTGTGTGTATGTCTGGGCCCCATGGGTGTGCCCGCGGCCATCAGAGGCATCACCTAGCAACCAAGACAGGATAAAAGATAGAAATCGTATTCTGGTGCCAGAATTCTAGAAACACTTTGTGTTAAAGGCACAAAGTGCCAGCTTGTTCACCAAATTTCTACCTAGACCAGTATTTAGATAGTTTAGATAGTCTGACTTTTACTTTTGTTTTGTTTTGTTTTGTTTTTCGAGACAGGGTTTCTTTGTAGCTTTGGAGCCTGACTTGGACTAGCTCACAGAGATCCACCTGCCTCTGCCTCCCAAGTGCTGAGATTACAGGCATGAGCCATCACCGCCTGGCTTGATAGTCTGACTTTTAAATAGAAGATTTATTTTTAGTTCATGAGGATGAGTGGGCTGTGTGTGTGTGAAGAAGTCTTCAGACCCCCCAGAACTGGAATTACTGACTGTCTGAGCTGCCAATGGGTACTGACTGGGACCCGAGGAACCTGCATCCTCTGCAATAGCAGCCAGCGCTCTCACTGGTTCAACCATCTCTCCACAGACATGTTTTACAAGGTCAAATAACGACTTCTGTGTCCGAGGTTAACTGGTGAACTCGATTTCTGATTGTGTGATTGGCCGTTACAGTAGGGTTTTTTGTTTGTTTGTTTGTTTTTGTTTTTCGAGACAGGGTTTCTCTGTGTAGCTTTGGCACCTTTCCTGGAACTCACCCTGTAGTCCAGGCTGGTCTCGAACTCACAGAGACCCTCCTGGCTCTGCCTCCTAAGTGCTGGGATTAAAGGCGTGTGCCACCACTGCCCAGCTACACTAGATTTTTTAAAAAAACTTATTTTTAAGGTTTTTATTTATTGTGTATAGTTGTGTCTGCATGTATGCCTGCAGGCCAGAAGAGGGCATTAGATCTCATTATAAATGGTTGTGAGCCACCATGTGGTTTCTGGGAATTGAACTCAGGACCTCTGGAAGAAAAGTCAACACTCTTAACCTCTGAGCCATCTCCCCAGCCCCACCTATGCTAGTATTTTTTAAAAAATGCTAACATTATACACAAAAGTATTCTACAGAATTTACATGCAGCTAGCCATTTGCTTCAAAATTTACAAGAGAGCTGATTAAAGCCATGGTGGTACATGCCTTTAATCCCTTGGAAGGCAGACATAGGTGGATCTATTAAGTTCCAGGACAGCCAGGACTACATAGAGAGACCCAGTCTCTTCTCAGTTCCCTCACATCCAACTGTGGTGGTTTGAATAAGAACGGCCCCATAGACTCACATTTGAAGGCTTAGGGAGTGGCATTCGGAGGCGTGGCCTTATTGGAGGAAGTACGTCATTGTGGGTGGGCTTTGGGGTTTCAAATGCCCAAGTTAGGCCCAATGGTTCTCTCTCTGCTGCTTACAGATGCAGATGTAGAACTCTCAGCTACCTCTCCAGCACCATGTCTGCCTGCCAGCAACCATGGTGTCCACCATGATGATAATGGACTAAATAAACCTCTATATAGCAGCCCCAATGAACTGTTTTCCTTTGCAAGTGTTGCTGTGGTCATGGTGTCTCTTATAGCACTAGAACACCCATGAGAAAGCCCCCCCAAAGCAAACAGAAGCAAATGCATTTTAGATGTCTATGAATAAATTTAGGTTTTACACACACACACACACACACACACACACACACACACTTTATCTTTTACTTTATATGGAGGAGTATCCTGCCTGCCTCTATCTAGTCGTCTGTGCACCTGTACTTGAGGATGTCAGAAAGGACATCAGATCTCCTAGAACTGGAGTTAGAACTGGGAACCGAACCCATGTGCTCTGCAAATCCAGTAAGAGCTCTTTTTGGGGGTGGGGGTGGGGGTGGGGAGACAGGATTTCCCTGTTACATCTCTGGCTCCTGAAACTAGCTTTTGTAGACCAGGTTGGCCTCAAACTCCCAAAGATCTACCTGCTTTTGCCTCCAGAGTTCTGGGATTACAAGCATGGGCCACCACACCCAGCATAGTGTTCTTAACTGCTAAGCTGTCTCTTCATCTCCATCTTTTCTGTTTTTAAATTTGAAAAAGAATTTTTGTTGTTGTTGTTGTGTATTGCGTGTATATGTGTACGAGCACAAACATGTGCAGGAGTCCTGTCTCTCCTACGCTTTTCCACTTAAAAGTGATTTACTGTGTGTGTGAAAGGGGAAGGGAGGGCAGGGGAGGGGATGTAAGCACACTTGGCCATATCCCTCCCCTCTTGCAGAGGTCAAAGGGTAACTTGTAGAAGTCAGTCCTCACTCTGTACCTTCTTCCTGCTGCTGTCCTGCACACCACAGTCTGGATGACCCACAAGCTTCTGCACAGTTCTGTCTCTGCCTTTCATCTTGTCCTAGGAGTGCTGGGGTGACAGATGTGCACTAGAGTGCTGGGTTACAGATGTGCACTAGAGTGCTGGGGTTACAGGTGTGCACTAGAGTGCTGGGGTTACAGATGTGCACTAGAGTGCTGGGGTTACAGATGTGCACTAGAGTGCTGGGGTTACAGATGTGCACTAGAGTGCTGGGGTTTACAGATGTGCACTGGGAGTGCTGGGGTGACAGATGTGCACTAGAGTGCTGGGGTGACAGATGTGCACTAGAGTGCTGGGGTTACAGGTGTGCACTAGAGTGCTGGGGTGACAGATGTGCAGTAGAGTGCTGGAGTGACAGATGTGCACTAGAGTGCTGGGGTGACAGATGTGCACTAGAGTGCTGGGGTGACAGGTGTGCACTAGAGTGCTGGGGTGACAGATGTGCACTAGAGTGCTGGGGTGACAGATGTGCACTAGAGTGCTGGGGTGACAGATGTGCACTAGAGTGCTGGGTTACAGATGTGCACTAGAGTGCTGGGGTTACAGATGTACTAGAGTGCTGGGTTACAGATGTGCACTAGAGTGCTGGAGTGACAGATGTGCACTAGAGTGCTGGGGTGACAGATGTGCACTAGAGTGCTGGAGTGACAGATGTGCATTAGAGGGCCGGGGTTACAAATGCTCCCCCACATTCAGCTTTTATTAGGGTGTCGTCAGGTCATCAGGCTTGAGAAGCAAATGCTTTTACCTGTCAAGTCCTCCTTGCCTCCCACTCCCCATCTCAGTTTTAAAATGGCAGGACTTTGCTTGTAGCCCAAGGTGTGACCTCAAACTGACAACGTCCTGCCTCAGACTCCCAGGGGCTGGGGTTACTGGCATAAGCCACTCCACGGCTGTCAAGTTCTTCCTTACAGTACAAAGCAAGGTCTCAGCCAGTGTTCTATTGCTGTGAAGAGGAACCCCGACCAAGGCAACGCTTACAAAAGGAAGCATTGAATTGGGGGCTTGCTTATACTCTCAGTCTTCCCTGCCTCCTACACTTCATTTTTAAAATGGCAGGGTGTCAGTGAGATAGTACATTATTATTGTTTTGTTTGTTTGTTTGTTTATCAAGACAGGGTTTCTCTGTGTAATCCTGGCTGTCTTGGAACTAGCGCTGTAGACCAGGCTGGCCTTGAACTCATAGAGATCTGTCTGCCTCTGCCTTCCAAGTGCTGGGGTTAAGAGCATGTGCCACCATACCCAGCTCATTTTTATTGATTTAGCTGTTCAATGTGAGAGAAGAGAGATAAAGTGCTAGCTAGAGAGAACAAGAGTGAGCGAGAGAGATACCTTAATTCCTGTTGGAGTTATTGGGTTGCATATAGAACACAGTTAATAAGTGCTAATGAAATTTTGCTCAGTTTAGATATACTCAAGGATCTTCCCAAAAGAGTGAGGTCCAAAGAAATGACCAAAGTATACTGTTTTTAGACAAAGAATAACTAAATGTTGAAGAAATAATAGGCCCAATGTATATGTGGTCCAGGGTGATAAATTCTAAGAACATTGTTAAAGATTAGGATGTAGAAGCATCCAGTGAAGGAAAAGCTTTATGTTGAGTTTATTTATTTAGGTCCATTGTGCTCTCAATCACCAGTCTGGTTGATCAGAACTATTTTCTGTCTTGATGTTAAAACCAGTGAAGGCCTGGGCACCCAGGCACCTCTTGAACTAATTGCTATTGCCAATTACTATTACAAGTGGGACGCCTCAGTTTCCAGGCATGATTAATGTGTCCATGGTTTATGGTTAGGGACTGAGGGCCTAAATTCTATGTGTCTCATCTCCTAGTCATTTGCTGACACAGTGTCCACACGTATGTGCTGCTCTCAAAAGAACCAACTGAGTCTTGTGTTCCTTTTCTGACCTTGTTCTTATTTCAATGGCCAAGATGAACAGCTTCAGGAATCTCAGTTCATCTCCTAGACATGAGATGTAACATGCAAATTTAAATACCGACCAATGGAGACCGAATTTTTATTTCAATCTTCCTTTTTTTTTTTTTTCTTCTCAAGACAGGGTTTCTCTGTGTAACATTGCGCCTTTCCTGGATCTCGCTCTGTGGCCCAGGCTGGCCACGAACTCACCAAGATCCGTCTGGCTCTGCCTCCCGAGGGCTGGGATTGAAGGCGTGGGCCACCACCGCCCGGCCCAATCTTCCTTTTCATAGGAGACCAAAGTGGGAATCTGAACGGAACTTTCCTTCGGAATTCCCGCCGCTCTTCCTCCCTCCCAACCTCCCCGCCCCCGTGCTGGGGACTTGACGGCGACAAATGCTTCTTATAGGCTCACATATCTGAACACCTGTTCCCCAGCTGGCCACACTGTTTGGGGAGGCGATGGAGCTTTTGGGACTGGGGACTTGCTGGAACAAGTACATCACGAGGAGTGAGATTCAAGAGCTTATATCTTTGCCCAGTAGCAGTTTGCTCTCTCTGTGGATTATTATGGACTCCTGGGAACCATAAACCAACTTAAACACATTTGTCTCTTAAAAAAAAAAAAAAAAAGATGGCAGATCCCAGGAGGGAGGGGGAAAAAAAAAGAAAGAAAGAAAAAAAAAAAGAAAAGTAAAGAAAGAGATGACTCAGCAGGTGAGGGCCCTTGCCACTGAAGCTGATTGAGTTCCATTCCCAGAATTCACAGGGCAGGAGTGAGCTGGCTCCTGCAAGTTACCCTCTGCAGCAGGTGCTTTCCTCCCCATGGGAACATTTAAAAATGTCTATTATTTTTTGAGACTGGCTCTCACCACGTAGCCCTGGGTATATGAAATGTGGGCAGAAGTTAGAGGTTGCAATAGAATATCTTCCCTCATTTCTCTCTCTCTCAACTGAGGTCTCTCAACTGAGGCAGCAGTGTCTCTTGCTGTGAACCGAGCTGGCTGATTCAGCTAGTCTATAGCCAGCTTGTTCTGGAGAGCCAACCTCCTCTACTTCAAGTCGGAAAGACAGCTATTCCCAGCTCTCCTCCCACAGTCAGTCCTTATATTATTCTGAGTTCCCTGAACCTTGGGTGGGGGAGGTTGGTGTAGACCATCCATCTACAGTTGAGCACTCAGTTAGTTATTCTCAGCATTTTAACCGGTTGTGGATCTCTGCAGTAACCATTGCACCAACATGAAGCAGAGTCACATCAGTCACCCAGGAACTACTTACTGGGCAGACTCTTGCTCCTAGCGACATACTTCCACACACCTACAGACAGGATTAGTGAGATTCACTGGGCCACAACAAATGACGCCTATCTTCGGGCTTTTACTGCTGTGGCAAAACCCCACGACCAAAAGCAACTTAGAGAGAAAAAAAAACACATCATAATTCTCAGTTCACAAGTTACAGTCTGTTACTGGAGAACAGACAAAACGTTAGTGTAAACAACTAGTTTCAAATTCTGACTTTAAACTTTCAAGACCAGGGGAGAGCGCGAACGCAGTCCCCCACTACCACAAATTATGCAGTCGAGTTTCCCGCATTTGGGGAAATCGCAGGGGTCAGCACATCCGGAGTGCAATGGATAAGCCTCGCCCTGGGAAAACCACCTTCATGATCATGGTATCTCCCCTGCCAGGTAAGTATGAGTTGTTCTGCCCGGGCCCAGGCTCTCCATTATTATATACTTACTCAAAACTTACGGTCTTTTCTTTACCGTGCCTTCTTTCCCTCCCATTCTCTTCATCTAACAGTGCCCTCGAAAAACATCCTGGCTCTCATGTGAATCTTATTCATCTACGGCGTGGGAAGTCTACGTGCGGGTAACCGGCATCCTCTGCGTGCATGTCATTTACATGCACCACGCCTCTGTGGTGACGTGAACGCGAGCGTGGGCCCCTAAGTAAGACTCCGCCCGCTGAGGCTGGAGGACGCGGAGGGGCGGGGCCTGTTGTTGATGGAAGGTTAAGTCTGGAAACCAGAAGGGAGATGAAAACCTATCTTCCAGGTTCGAGGCCGCCCAGGGGCTCACAGGCTCTGGGCAAAAAAGAACTTCTAGCTCGTCGTTTCCGCCAGCGGGTGGAACTCATCCTCACAGGATTCAGCTCTAGGAGACTCACCCCTGTAATGCTTAAGTACTTATAGAAAATCGGTTTTTTTCCATGGTATTTTTCTGAGGTCTGTCATTTATTTGCACACAGTCACTAAGCCTAATAAAAACCTGGGGAGAAAGGCCAAAAGAACAACTTGGAAGAAAGAAAAAAGACTGGACGGTGGCGCACTACTGTAATCTCAGCGCTCCGCAGGCCAAGGTGGGCGGAGCGAAGGCAGCCTGGGCTACACGGCGAGTTTCAGGTCAGTGAGACCGTCTCAAAAACTAAAGCAACAACAACAAAAACCCATAAAAAGACAACTGCTGTTTCCAGCGGAAAAGTAAACGCGAAGAGCCGAGTTGGTCCCGCCCCTGCTTTGCGGCTTGGGAAGGCCTGCGCAGGCGCACCGGAAGGACTCGGGTTACGAGCGGAAGTCGAGTCTCCGGACGCTTTAGGGAAGGAACCCACGGAGTACACAGACGCCGGGACCGTCCGGGGTCCCCGTAGGCTCCCTTAGGCCGCCATGAACCGGCTCCAGGATGACTACGACCCCTACGCGGTGGAAGAACCGAGCGACGAGGAGCCGGCTCTGAGCAGGTGGGCCGCTGCCCCGCCGTGTCCGCCCGGCCTTGGCCGGGGCCGTTGTGCTCGCCGCGCCTGGGCGCAGCGTCGTCCGCTTCGCTTGTGGGAGCCTCGGGGTGCCTGGTGAGGCTGCTCAGTCTCTGGGGAGCCAGGATGGACAGCAGTGCGGGAAGAGGGATGCTCCGGAATTACGGGGGCCCCCGAGCGTAAATCCTCAGATGGAGCTTGTTCACTAGCCTTGGGACTGAAGGCAAGTCGGTTCTCGGCTTCGCATCTGCAGATGGAAACACGAGTGTGGAACTGGTGAGGGCCACGGGCCTTAGCATGAAGTACTCATCTGGAAGACTGTCAAATAGAGATAACGGAATACTGAACGCGAGTATTTTTGGGTTACGATAGAGACAAATACAAAATTCTTGTCTTCCATTGGGTTATCTTATAACGGGGAATGAAGTGTGTATCTTCGACGGCCAGCGTAGATGACCTCTGATAGGCATAGATGAAGTTCTGTGGTACTTTTGGAAAGAGTATATTTATCCTACTTGAGGGAACTTGGAGTGTTTTTACATACACACATCTATATCTTTCCCCCCCTTTTAAAAACCTTGCTGAGTATTAAACCCAGGATATTTTTATCTATATGTTGCATTTTTTTTTTTAATTTAAATTTTAGTTTTGAGACACGGTCTCATTGTGTAGCTCTGCCTGGCCTGGAACCCACTCTCCAGACCAGGTAGGTTGGCCTTGAATTCAGAGATCCACTTGCCTTTGCTTCCAAGTGCTGGTGTTAAAGGTGCGCGTGCACACGCGCACACACACACCAGGCTTGTTTACTCCTCTATTAACCTAGATTCTAGAACAGTGGTTCTCAACCTTCCTAATGCTGGGACCCTTTAATATGGCTGTTCATGTTGTGGTGACCCTCAACCATAAAATTATTTCGTTGCTTGTCGGGGTGCTCTGTGTTGTGTGGGTTGGTCAAAGAAAGAACGTCACTCCAAGATGAATTTTAGGCTTTCTGGCATCAGGGAGGAGCAGTTTCTATGAACTGAACCCTGAATAATTGTACAAAGATATATTTATTGATTGTTATACAGAAGTTCTTTTTTGAGTAAAACAAGTTCCCCATCCCGAAGCCCCTGATCTAAAATCATATGTCCTTCTGAAAAAAACATCACACATATGCCCCTTTAGTCCTTACTGTGTACTGTTTGCAGTACCCAATAATCCAAGGTATCTAGAGGTGCCAGGACCATCTTGTGACCAAAGTCATGCAAAGGCTCTAAAGCTCCTTTAGAAAGACAACTCTATAGGTAGCAGCAAACGCTCACTGTTTTCCACAATGATTTCTTCAAGGTCACAGTACTTCTAGAAAACAACTATTCATTTTGAAGTTTACCTTTGATACAATGAAAAACAACTATTTCATTCTAATAGTAGATACAATGATTCTACTAATTCTTCTTGCTACAGTTGCTACTTTATAATTTTGCTGTTATAAAGCATAATGTAAATATGTGTGTGCAGGATATCTGATATGTGACTCACAAGGGGGTCATGGACATGGGTTGAGAACCACTGCAGAAAATTAAGGCATGCCCGCTGGAAGATGGTTTAGTTTGTAATAGCATTTGCTGTGCAAGCCTGAGGACCTGAGTTCTAGCCCCTGAACTCATATAAAAAGCTGGATGTGTTAGTACTCTGTCTTTAATCCCAGCACTTCTGTGGTGAGATGGGAGGTGGAGACAAGTGGAGACAGATGCCATCAGAGGCTTGAGGACAGCTAACATGTAGAATACTGCCAGAAACAAGAAAGATCCTTCCTCCACAAGGCAAAAGTTTCTCTAAGTTGTCTTCTGCCTTCTCAGTGCGCTTGCACACATAACAACAGACATGATGTGAACACTAAAACCGTGAAGATACAGAACACGGTATTACAAGTATCCTGTTCACTGCCTGTAAGGATGCTGTTCTCCTTCCTCTCTGCTCTTGGTACTCATGTATCTCATGCTGGCCTCAGACTTCTGCAGTCTTCCTGCCTCTGGTTTAGTTGTGTGTCACCACATTAGTTCTTTTTTTCCTTCCTGTCTCCTACGTGCTGCAGGGTGTGCACCACTGTATCTAGCTCCCCTCTTGCTGCTGTTTTTATTTTTTATTTATTTATTTATTTATTTTTTTCCGAGACAGAGTTTCTCTTTGTAGCTCTGGCTGTCCTGGAACTTGCTCTGTAGACCAGGCTGGTCTTGAACTCAGAGATCTGCCTGCCTCTGCCTCCCCTGTGTGGGGATTAAAGTTGTGTGCCACCACCACCTGGCAAATAATGTGCGCTTCATATTTTGGTCAGACTAGAGTATAGGAACAGTCTTCTGGCCTGAGCAGTACTGGCCTTTTTGGATAGGGACATAGAGGGTAATTAGTAGTGGGCAGTAAGGTGGGAAAGATAAGTTGGAGCTACCTTGTGGAAGGCTATTTTGAATGCTGTGGTCAGAGAACTGGCTCCTGAGTTGGGTGGTGATGTGATGAGTATATCGTGCTGACCAATTTAAGGCATTTTCTTGGGAATAGATTCTGGTTAAAACCTTAGCCATTGTCAGGTGTGGTGGCACTTGCTTTTAATCCTGGCACTTGGGAGGCTCTGTAAGTTTAGGGCAGTCAGGCTGCACAGTGAAACCCTGTCTCAAACAGGCAAACAGACAAGCAACCCACCCATAGTCATCAGCAAAATTCACTGGAGTGAATTTCGTGTTTTTTTTTGTTTTTTTTTTTTTTTTTAATTAACTCTCTGGTGGAGCCTTGAAAAGCATTGTTCAGTAAAAAAACAAGTCAAGCTGGGCGGTGGTGGTTGGTATATCCTTTAGTCCCAGCACTCGAAAGGCAGAGGCAGGTGGATCTCTGTGAGTTCAAGGCCAGCGTGGTCTACAGAGCGAGTTCCAGGACAGCCAGGGCTACACAGAGAAACCCTGTCTCAACAACAACAACAACAACAACAACAACAACAACAACAACCAAAAAACAAAAAAAGAAAAAGAAAACAGAAGTCAGGAATATTCTGCTTATGAAAAATCTGCTGTTACTATTGATACAGCATCTCATGTATCCCAGACTAGTGACGTCTGATGCTCCTGCTTCCACTTCTCAAGTGCAGGGATTACAGACATCCACCATCACGTGTTTTGTGTGATGCTGGTGCTCAAACCCAGCCTTGTGCCTGCCAGGCAAGCCCTCTTCCACCTCAGTTACAAGCTCATCCTTGTGATCACGCATGTTCTTCATATTGTATTTAGAAAGGTCTTAGACATTGACAAGGGCTGGCTTTAAATCCATTGTGTAGCTGAGGATGCTCTTGAACTCTTCACCCTCTGGCCTCCTAGGTGCTGGGATTATAGGATCTCACCAACCTGACTTAATCCATTCAAATATGTTAAATAACTTTTTTTCCCTTAAATTTGTGTATGTGGGCATGTGGGTCCTAGGGATTGATTGTCATCAGACTTGGTGACAGGTACTTTACCTGCCGATGAGCTATCTTGCTGGCCCCAACTTAATTCATTTTTGTGGTTTTATTCCTCCTAATTTCTGACTTAATCTATTATAATTCTGTTGGTAGGAAACTAATCACAGAAGGCAGTATAAATTGACAGAAATTGTTTAGGAGAATTTGGAATGTAATGTAAGTTTCTTGGGGCAAGTGATATAGCTCAGTGGTAGAGCAGCTGCTTAGTGCGCATGAAGCCTTGGGCTCAGTTACTAGCACCAGGAAAAAAAAAACTATTTATCATTGTACATAGTTTTCTCCTTTTACAGTTTCTGGAGCACTGTGTCTTTTAAATTACAATATTTAATTGCTTTATAGTTTATGTTGATATGTTAACTGTATATTAATTGTATATATATTTTGTCTAAATAAAACTCTCAGTTCTGTGAAGTAAGCTTTATTTAGTTGATAGAATTATGACTTGGTACAAGTATTGGAAAGCATTATGATAATACAAATGTTGAAAAGAGGGATGGAAAGATGGCTCAGTGTTTAAGAGTATTGGCTGCCCTTCTAGAGGACCTGGGTTCGATTCCCAGTACTCACATGGCAGCTCATGACCATCTAACTGAAACTCCAGTTCTAGGGGATCCAATGCCCTTTTCTGGCTTCTGTGGGCACCAGGCAGCACAGTTGATGCATAGGTATACATAAGCAGAAACACCCCCCCACACACATACACACAGGAAAGAAGAAGCCAGGCAGTGGTGGTGCACACCTTTAATCCCAGCACTCAGGAGGCAGAGGCAGGTGGATCTCTGGATTTGAGGCCAGCCTGGTCTACAGATGAGTTGCAGGACTATATAGGAATCTTGTCTCGAAAAACCAAAAATAAACAAACACCCAACCAAACAACCAAATTTAAAAACAAACAAACAAACAAACAAAAAAAACAGAACAAACCCCCTGAAAATTGGAAGGATTAGCTGATCCATTGCCTATTAATGATCATTGCTATATGTAATGTGATAAGCATGTCAGATGTAAATTTGTAAATCTTGTATTTGCTGTTGAGCAGTAAGATGATAGAAGTGTTAAGTGATTTTGTTTTGTTTTGTGATGTTACACTTCAAACCCAGGGCCTTGCACATGCTACATGAGTGCCCTATCGCTGTGCCACATCCCAGCCCTGATTTCAATATTTTTAGTATTCGGGGTTGGAGAGATGGTTCAGCAGTTGCTCTTCCAGAGGTCAGTCCTGGGTTCAATTCCCAGCAACCATATGGTGCCTCACACAACCATCTATAGTGGGATCTGATGCTCTCTTCTGGCATAAAGGCATATGTGCAGATAAAGCTCTCATATACATAAAATAAATAAATAAGTAAATAAATAAAATTAAAAATATTTAATATTCCCTGTGCTTTCAATGTATGCTAGCTCTGAAGATGAAGTGGATGTGCTTTTACATGGAACTCCTGACCAAAAACGAAAACTCATCCGGGAATGTCTTACTGGAGAAAGTGAGTCATCTAGTGAAGACGAATTTGAAAAGGAAATGGAAGCTGAATTAAACTCTACCATAAAAACAATGGAGGATAAGCTATCCTCTATGGGGACAGGTAAGCTTTGAGCTCAGTTCTCATACATAGCCTGTAATGGATTGTGTTCTTTTGTGTCTCTCCATGTAGGTACTCAAGAATCACTGTGTGTTTGTGCATACATGTGCATGCGTGCATGGTGTGAAGTATATGAATGATGGGTGGTGATGGGGGATAAACCTGGGTCTTGTGTTTGCTAGGCAAATGTTCTACCACCAAGTTAAAGCCCAGCCTCTTAAAATTTTGAGACAGGGCCTGGCCAAGTTACTCAGTCTGGCCTTGAACTCACTGTAACCTACGTGAACCTTCTGCCTCTGCCTCCTGAGTAGCTGGTGGCAGATCTGCATGAACAGGTCTGATTAATACAGTACTTACTAAATGAAGGAATGAATGTGCTTGACAGTCTCTGCCAGAGTTTTTGCTAATGACTGAAATGTGTCATGTGTTATTAGAAAGATATTATTTAGTAGCAAGTACTTGTATTATTTCCTTTTGTAGTTTTTTAACACATGCCGGGCATAGTGGCACATGCCTTTAATCCCAGTACTCGGGAGGCAGAGCCAGGTGGATCTCTGAGTATGAGGCCAGCCTGGGCTACAGAGTGAGTTCCAGGACAGCCAGGACTACACAGA
This sequence comes from Onychomys torridus, assembly GCF_903995425.1. Lineage (NCBI taxonomy): Eukaryota > Metazoa > Chordata > Mammalia > Rodentia > Cricetidae > Onychomys > Onychomys torridus. Next base: position 23,725,390 of record NC_050456.1, on the reverse strand, counting down.
GAAACCACAACTCAAAAAAACTAAGAAAACCACAAGCATACAAAACATTTTTAGGGTTTGATGGCAGACTTAATGGCATGTCACTGCAAATTCCTGTCTCTTTGTAGTGAGTAATAAACATATTCCTTTTTTAACTCTTTATGTATAATTTACTTGACCCAAAAATTGGTTTGTGAAAGTAGGACTGGTAAGAACTGGTTTTCATGGTGGTATGTGTTATAACTTAAGAACTGAAAGATGTAATTGAAGCAGAGGAGAGTCAGGGACACAGGCATTAGAACACAAGCTGGAGAGAGGAAGTTTGTCCTTGGTCCATCGTCTTGTCTGAGGCCCCTTGAAGCAAGACATCTCTTTCCTATTCTCCACAGTATTTTGAATTAAAAGGTAGGAATACATTAATTGGATTTTTGGGGAGAAAGAATGATTTTCTCCTAATTTGGAAAACTCATCAAGGAGTAATTCCCTATATGTGCATAGGACACAGATACCACATAAGTCACTGGTATAAAAATATCGACATACAAATGAGATTGTGAATACATTAATACTATTTGAAGTGATGGGAGTATATGTGGAGACTTTTGTTTTCTTGGGGATCAGATGTGGTTTAGTTAGTAAACTTCACTTCTGGTTTGGTAGGCTCTTCCTCAGGAGTTGGGAGTGTTGGAGGAGTTACAGCAAAGTACTATGATGACATTTATTTTGATTCCGATTCTGAGGATGAAGACAAAGCGGGTGAGTACCTTTTTGTTTAGCAGTGTATTTTATGAATAACATCTGCCATAACAGTTACTTGATACTAGATTTTTCATCTGAGTTTTGTTTATTTTATTTTTTTAATCTTATGTTAATGGATGTTTGGCCTGCATGTATACCTGTGCCCCATGTGCATGCCTGGTGCCTTTGGAGGCCTGGAGAGGGTGTTAGATTCCCTGGAACTGGAGTTAGAGATGTTTGTGAGCCACTATGTGCGTGCTGGAAATCAAACCTGGGTCTTCTGGAACAGCAGCCAGTGCTCTTAACTGCTGAGCCATCTTTCCAGCTCTTCTATTTAAAGTTTATTTTTAAGGAGCTATAGACTAAGCCAGGTGTGGTGGCTACATCTTTAGTTCCAGCACTCAGGGAGGCAGAGGCAGGCCAGCCAGAGCTACACAGTAAGAACTGGTCTCAAAAGAAAAAAAAAAGAGAAAAATTGTACGTTGATGGAGGTGCAGAATTGGTTAGTAAGAGAGGCAGGGGGTGCAGATGTGTGCATTTACAACAGCGGTTCTCACCATGTGGGTTATGACCCCTTTCACAGGGGTTGTCTAAGACCATGAGAAAGCACATATTTCCAGTGTTCTTAGGAACTGAGACACTGCTCCTCTATCTGCCTTTAGGTAGTCTGCCCACATGCAGATACAACCACATATGAGTACCAACCCCTTCACTTACACCCCACACAAATACAGGTGTATTCCAGCAGGTTTGGTGCAGTAATGTACCCATCACACATATGTAGAGAGCAGCTAATGTGTTGAAAGCAGCAATATTGGAGGTAAAACTACACTTGATGAATCGTGATTACTGGGTAATGTAAAATTAACTAATGCAAGAAGAACAATCTGTACCATGGGAACTTTTATCTGGCTGCTGATCGGTCTTTTATATTCTGCTGTGGTTGATGTGAATACTGCCCCTATTAATAGTAACAGGTATGTAAACAAGCCACAAAAAACAGAGAATGGTAAATCATAGGAATTTTTTTTTTTTTTCTCCTGAGACAGGGCTTCTCTGCATAACATCTCTAGCTGTCCTGAAACTCACTTTGTAGACCGGGCTGGGCTTAACCTTACAGAGATCCACCTTTCTCTGCTTCCCAAGTGCTGGGATTAAAGGTGTGTGCCACTATGCCAGGCCAGTCATAGGAAATTTTAATGAACTGCATTGACTGAAATATGCTATGTATCATCTTTTGTCTTATAAAAGCTAATGTTATATATTGTTTTCAGTAGAAAACCATCCTATGACAATGGATTATGTATAGAAAAATGTTAAGAAACTATAGTGAGGATTTGTTTACAGTATGGTCTTACCTCAATAATTACAGCAGAAATTTAGAAATCATGATGTGTTATTTGTTGTGAAGTTCTATTAGCAACATCGATGAAGGTGAACAAACAAAAATGCCATTTTGATAGCGAGCCTCTGAGCTCTGCTGGTAAGGACACCAACTAATTTAGAAGCAAAGCCATGGACTCAGGAAAGTCAGACTTGCCAGGTGGTGGTGGCACACGGCTTTATTCCCAGCACTTGGGAGGCAGAGGCAGGCGGATCTCTGTGAGTTTGAGGCCAACCTGGTCTATAGAGCGAGATCCAGGATAGGCTCCAAAATTGACACTGGTGGCAAGTGCCATGAACAAAGTAGATCAGCCATTGAAGCTTCATATTTAGTGGCACTCAGACTCGCCACAGCTATGACATCTCACACCATTGCTGAGGATTTACTGTTGCCCGTGGCCAAAGACAGTGTTGAAGTTCTGATGGAGATGAGCTTGTTCCATGATTAATGCAGTGAGTGTCCTTAGATAAGGACACTGTCTGCAGAAGAATAGATGGCATGTCTGCTGATACTCTTGATCAGGTAATCCAGGAAATCAAATCTGCTCCACTCCATTATTTACTATCCAGCTTGATGAATCCATGGACATTGCAAACTGTTCACAGTTACTGGTTTACATGAGGTCTATTAATGATGGCAACATTAAAGATGAGTTCCTTTTTTGCAAACCTCTTGAAGCAACAACCACTGCATGTGAAGTATTTGACACGCTTGGTTCACTTCTGAAAGCGGAAGATTTCTTGAGAAAAGGCTTGTGGCACAGACGGTGCTCCAGCTCTGCTAGGATGTCGTCGATCTGGACCTCAGTGTGGCGCTCAGTGAGGCACCAAAGTCATCGGGCCTCACTGTGATTCACGGGCAGATATTAGCAGCGACCGTGCTGCCACAAGCGTTACAAGAAGTCATGGAAAACGTCGTAAGCTCTGTCAGTTTGTCGGTGTGAGAGCACTTTAAACAGTCACTGTTTGTACACTGCAGCCAGTTGGATACTCCCAACAAAGCTCTGCTAGTTCACACTAAAGTGTGATGGTTGTCCAGACGAAAAGTTTTAAAACGTGTTTTTGAGCATCGTGATGAACTCAATTTTTTTAGACTTATTTCCTTATGTATTTTATGTACATGAATGCTCTGTCTTCATGCACACCAGAAGAGGAGGGCATCAGATCACGTTACAGATGGTTGTGAGCCACCATGTGGGTGCTGGGAATTGAACTCTGGACTTCTGGAAGAGCAGCTAATGCTCTTAACCGCTAAGCCACCTCTCCAGCCCCCTCAGAAAGCAAGACCACAGTTGGAAGCACTTTTCAGCGATGAAAATGAATTGCAGAAGACAACTTACTTGGTCAACATCTTTGCCATCTTGAATGAGTTAAATTTATCACTGCAAGGAACAAATACAGCATGCCTGGATTTATCTGAAAAGATCCGCTCATTCCAAATGAAAACTTCAGCTTTGGTAAAAAAAAAAAAAAGATGATAATAGAATTCACATGCTGCCTAGCTAAGCTGCCTTCTTGAGGAACATGACAGTGAACCAGACAGAAGGATTAGGATGATAGTTTCTGTGAAAGAGCACTTGCACATGCTAGCACATGAAATTTCATTGTATTTTCCAAATCTACCAGACATCCATTTGCCTCTGTCAGAAGCCCATTCACAGTCGGGTTGAAGGTGTTCCTGAGACAGCACAAGAGAATTCACTGAATTTAAACAGCCATGCCGTGAGAACTGACTTCTCTACGACACCATTAAGAATTCTGGAGTGTCTGCAATCATATCCTCTTTTCTCTGAGACTGAGTTGTACCTTCTTCCATTTCCAACACCATATCTTTGTGAAACAGGGTGTTCCAGCTTACTGGTTATCAAGTCTAAATACAGAAGACTCTGCTTGCAAAGACTGCCTTGAGAATTTCTGATCTTGTGAGAAAGAAGCAGTCTCAACCTTTGCACTGAGGTTGGCTTTTATATACACTGTCGCAAAATGTAGCAATGTCGTTTACGTTTACTGTTCTTATTTTAAGATTGTTTCCCTTGCTACACCTTTCTTCAAGACAAAATTTCGTTTATTTGTAATTAAAAATAAATATTCCACAATATATAATTACATATTGTTTTTGTAATTAATCACTGTGCTTTAATTATGTTCATTTTGTAGCTGCAAATACATCCTGCTTATCAGCTATTTACATTATTACTCATAACAGTAACAAAATTACAGTTATGAAGTAGCACCGAAAATAATTTTATGGTTGGGGGTCACCACAATATGAGGAATTGTATTAAAGGATCAAAGTATTAGGAAGGTTGAGAACCACTGGATTAAAGGCATGTGCCACCACATCTGGCTGGAAATATATATATACACATATATATTATATTTATGTATCAATGCATACATGTTTAGATACATCACACATACATGTGTATATATAAATATGTGTATGGATGTGTGTGTATACATACATACACACACACACACACACATATATATATATATATATATATATATATATATAAAAAACATTTTTTTCTCTCCATTTTCTTTTTTTTTTTTTTGTGGGGGAGAGGGGGATTTTTTGAGATAGGGTTTCTCTGTGTAGTTTTGGAGCCTGTCCTGGAACTCACTCTGTAGACTAGGCTGATCTTTAATTCAGATATTCCCTTCAGGGGCGTGTGCCACCTCTTAGGTTTTTATATTGACCTCCACCTATTTGTTCCATATATTAGGCTGGCCTCCAACTCACAGAGGTCCAGCTGCCTCTGTCCTGCCCTACTACCCTCCACCCCACAGTGATGGGATTAAAGGACCACACTCGCCCTAAAAGCATAGTTTTAGAAGTCTGCTTTTTTGTTTTGTTTTATGTACTTTGGGTCCTCAAGAATGTTAGTCAAGGGGCTAGAGTAGTGATTGTAATCCACAGGTTGAGAAACGCTGGGCTAGAGAGATGGTCCAGAGGTTAAGAGCACTCCCTGTTCTTGTAGGGGGCCTGGGTTCAGTTCCCAGCACTAATATTGCACCTCACAGCTGTCCATAACTCCAGTTCCAGAGGACCTGGGGGCCCTTTTTGGCCTCAGCAAGCATTAGGCATTCATGGAGTATATTTGTATACATTCAGGCAAAACACTCATACATAAAATAAAAAGCAATAAACCTTAAAAGAATTACCATTTCGGTTTTAAATATTTTTGTTCTGATTTTAGTATTTATTTGAGAGATGGTCTCAGAGTGTAGCCCCATGTGACCTAGAATTCACTATGCAGCCCGGGCTGGCCTCAAATTCTTTATGTTTGAGAACTGTGTCGAGCTTATATATGAAGAGTAGTTTATAGGATTGCTTGCCTGGTGTACACAAAGCCCCAGATGTGATCCCCAGTAACTGGGTGCACACCTATAATCCTAGTATTTGGGAAGTGAAGGCAGGGGTCTCAGAAGTTTAGGATCATCTTAGGCTAAATAGTGAGTTTGAGGCCAGCTTAGGCTACACAAGGCCCAAAGCACATTCTGGCATTCTTTTTTATTTTTTAATTAAAAATTTTTTATGGCCTGGCCATGGTGGTGCCTGCCTTTAGTCCCAGCACTTGGGAGGCAGAGGCAGGTGGATCTCTGTGAGTTTGAGGCCAGCCTGGGCTACAGAGAAACTCTGTCCTGAAAAACCCAACCCAAACAAACAATATGTGTGTGTTTATGGGAGTTCATTCTGCAGCTCATGTGTGCTGTAGAGGACAGCCTGTGAGAGTCAGCTCTCTTCCACCAAGTGAGCCCAGGGATTGGACTCAGAGTGCCAGGCTTGATAGCAATTCATGATCCCACTGCCTCTGTCTCCAGGCACTGGGATCACAGACACGTGTCACCATGCCCAGTTAGTTTTAAATGGGTTTTCGAGACTGTGAATTTTCATTATTTGAACTTAGCCTTTTGGCCTCCTCTATCTTTTTAAGTTTTTTGAGTGTGTGTGGCCATCCCCCACCCCCACATTTCCCCAGAGTACTCTTGAGTAGAAGCAGCAGGAAATATTAGTTAGAAGGATAGAGGGGAGAGAAACAGATAGAAAACACAGGATAGCCTCGAGAGGGCCCGGATCCTAATCCATCAGGCCCTGACTGTCTCTGCCCTAGGGTTTTTAAAGAATGCCAGGGGGTAGAGCAAAGGACCTCCCCCCCCAGCACAGCCAGGTGCAGGACCATCTTAGACACCTGGTACCCAGGCCCATGGGCCAATCATCCTCTTTATGCACACCAGCTGGGTAAAGCTCCAACATTTGCGACATCCCTGGCTGTCCTGGAACTCACTCTCTAGACAAGGCTGGCCTTGAACTCACAAAGATTCACCTGCCTCTGCTTCAGGAGTGCTGGGATTAAAGGCGTGTCCCTCCTCTTTAATTTAGTGTCTTAATTGGGCAAAACTCTTATTTGAAGAATAGTTGTATTTTATTTAAATTTATGTAATGTTTTTTTGGGGTAGGGTTTTGTTTTTGTTGCCAGCGTGGCCTGGGACTCACTGTATAGTCCAGGCATGGCAGTTCTCCTGCCTCGACCTCCCGAGGGTTGGAATTGCTGGCTTTAGGCATCCTTTTAAAAGATAATATAAATAGAATAATTACATAGTATGGGAATTAGGATAGTCATTTTATATTAAAGAATTGTAAACTTTAAACATGATTCTGATCCATGGTCTCATCCTTTTAAAAATTAGCACATGTGACCAAGAAAAAGAAGAAGAAACAGCGCAGGATCCCAACAAATGATGAGCTGCTGTATGACCCTGAGAAAGACAACAGAGACCAAGCCTGGGTTGATGCACAGAGAAGGGGGTAAGAATTTAAATCTGTAATCTTTAGAAAAGAGTGCTTTTTCCCTGCTTTCATATTTTACTGTATTTGTATTTATTTTCACACAAACTTTCAAAAACAATTTGAGGACAAAAACTTGAATGGTTTATTTGAAAATAACCAGCAGATTTTAGTCAGGTAATTGATTATTTATTCATTTGTTTGTTTATTTATCTATCTAGTTATTTATTTGCAAGGCAGGGTTTGTCTGTCTAGCCCTGACTGTCCTGGAATTCCCACTATGGACCAGGCTGGCCTTGAACTCAGATCCACCTGCCTCTGCCTGGGATTAAAGGTCTGCTCCAATACTACCTGGCTGAAGTTTTATTTATTTTTAAAATAGATTCTGATGTAGCCCCTGCTGCTTCAAAACTTAGTTGGGGCTGACCTTAAACTCCTGATCTTGCTGCCTCCACCTTCCAGATGCCCTCTGGAGTTAGAGGTTTGTGTCACCACAACAGTTAATTGTTGAGTTATTGATGGATCCAAACCGTCATAGTCAGTCTCTTCATTTAAGAATTGTTCTTGTGAGACAGGGTCTTGCTATGCAGCCCTGGCTGGCCTGGTACTCATTATGTATGTTGCTCTGTACAGCAATCCTGCCTCAACCTTGTAAGTGCTGGGATTATAGGTATGTGCCACCATGTCTGGCCTTCCCTCTTGCCATCACTCCATGGTACTAAGAATTGTTTGAACCTAGGCTCTTGAGCATACTGGGCAAGTCTTGAAGTATCACAGATCTCTATCCTTAATCTCCTTTTTGCTTTTTTTTTAAAGATTTTATTTATTTTATGTATATAAGTACTCTATCTGCATGTATGCCTTTATGCCAGAAGAGGGTATCAGATCCCACTGTCGATGGTTGTGAGCCATCTATCATGTGATGGTTGGGAATTGAACTCAGGACCTCTGGAAGAGCAGCCAGTGCTCTTAACCACTGAGCCATCTCTCCAGCCCTGGATTTTTGCCTTTTAAAACAAGGTCTCATTAAGTTGTTCAGGCTTGAAGTCACTCTGTAGCCCAGTGGCCTGGAACTTGCAGTCCTCCTGCGTCAGCTATATCAGAAGCAGGGATTATAGGCTTGACTATAAAACTAACTTTTCCCTAATAGACATGTTAATACTGTTTTTAAGTTTTTTTGTTTGTGGAGACAGGGTCTGTCCCAGACTGGCTTTGAAGTCTCAGGGATACTCTTGGCCTTCCAAATGCCAGGATTTTGAGTATGTACCACCAGGCTTATTTTGAGAACAGGGTTTTAGCATCTAAATTGTTAATTTTATTTTTTGATATCTTGGAACTCACTATGTAGACCAGGCTGGCCTTGAGTACACAGAGATCTTTCTACCTCTGCCTCCCCCCAATTTTTTTTTTTAAAGATTTATTTATTAATTATGTATACAGTGTTCTGCCAGCACGTGTCCCTACAGGCCAGAAGAGGGCACCAGATCTCATTACAAGTGGTTGTGAGCCACCATGTGGTTGATGGGAATTGAACTCAGAACCTCTGGACCTCTGGAAGAGCAGTTGGTACTCTTAACCACTGAGCCATCTCTCCAGCCCCTCCCAAATGTTTTTTGTTATTTTGTTTTTTAGTCTCAAATTCTGAGATTAAAAGTTTGCATCTCTTTGCAGGCCCAAGAGCAAAATGCTTTTTAGGCTCATCTGCATTGTAGCCTGTTCTTTTTATGGCTGAACAGTGCCATTGTATGTATATCTTGATTTTTTTATCCAGATGTCCACCGAAGGATGTCCTAAATACTTTTTGACTGTCATGAGTAGTGTTGGCAACACTGGTGTACAGATGTTTGTTTGAGTCCCTACTTCTGTGTTTTTGGTTACAAATCTAGGAGGAGCATTGCAGGATCACATGGTAATTTCTGTGTTTTAACTTTTTGTGTGCCTGTGTGTATGTGGTGCCGGAGATTGAATTTATGTTAGGCAGGTACTATGCTGCTGAGCTACACTCGGTGCTTAGGAGGCTGTGCTTCAGTCCAGATGGGGATGGCTGTCTGTTTTCCAGGTCTGGAGGGTTGGTGTTGCTGTGGGATCTCTGTACACACCCGTAGCTCCAGTTCTTTCCCTGTGTCCTTTCCTTCATCCGATATGCCTGTGCTGCTTTCTCTTGCTCCCCCTGCTGTTTACTTCCTGAAACTTCCTTTATTTTGTTTTGGGGTTAGGATTGCCGAGGAAGCAGTTTGTCCTGGGATTTACTGTGTAGCTCAGGCTGGCATTGGGAGCTTTGTTCTTCCTGCCTTAGCTTTCCAAATGTATTTTACTTTACATTTATTTTTTAAAATTTCTTCTTGCTGTGTGCATACGTGGCAAGGCATGCTTGTGGAGGTTGGAGGACAGCTTCTGGGAGTCAGCTCTGTTTCCATCATGTAAGTTCTCCAGGTTGAATCTGGTCATCATGCTAGTGGCAAGCACCTTTACCTGGTAAGCTGTCTTACCAGCTCCGCTATCTTCAGTTTTTGAAACAGTCTCTACTAAACCCAAAGTTCTGCTCGGCTGAGATCCAGGTATCTGCCTATCTCCATCCTGCTGTCCCTGAGAGCACTGTGCGGTGCCTCTGTGCCTGCTCTTTATGTGGGCTTTGGGCTCTTAGCTTAAACTTTGTACATCAGGTGCTTTACCAAGCATCTCCCCAGCGTGCCCTGCCCCTCCCCTCCGAGGCTGCTCTGGAGCTCACTGTACAAGTCCAGGTTGAATTTTTAATCTCCTGCTGTTGTCTCCCTAGTGTTAGGAATACAGGTGTGGGACACCTTGCCTGGCCAACGTAAGTTTTTTTTCAGACAGGGGACAGAGTTTCTCTGTATAGCTCTGGCTGACCTGGAACTCACACTGTAGCCCAGGCTGGCCTTGAACTCAGAGATCTGCCTGCCTCTGCCTCCTGAGTGCTGGAGTAAAAGGCCACCAGTGCCTGGCTTAAGTTTGTGACTACAAACGTAAAAATAGTTTCTTAGACTTTCCTTGTTTTTGGCCTCTTAAGTATCTTGAACCATGGCTAGGTGTGAGAAAGAGTTAGTTTCCTGTTAGAATTCACCTGAGATTTACTCACAATCACACTGATATTATGGGTTTTGGTTTGTTGTTAGGTTTGGTTTTTACGAGTTACGCATTGTAGTTCATACTGGCCTGCCTCTCCAAGATGTTTTAGACAGATCTCGTAGACCAGATCCCTAGAATTACCCATTTCTGGTGCTGGAGAGATGCTTATCGGTTAAGAGCACTTGTTCTTGCAGAGGACCTGAGTTTGGTTTCTAGTGCCCACATGGTAGCTCTCAGTTTCTGGAGATCCCATACCTTCTTCTGACCTCCCAGGGCACCAGGCATGCATGTAGTGCACTTAGCTACATGCAGATAAGACATTCATATACATAAAGAAAAATAAATAGATCAAAAATATAAATAATAATAATAAAGTAACTAGCCATTTCTCTGAGTACTGATTCTGTTTTCTGAACAGTGACATTAGAAACCAGGATTTGGTTGATTAATGTATTTTTCCTTCTCAAATTTATTTTTCTGTTTTAGTTATCATGCTTTTGGATTGCAGAGACCACATCAGAAACAACAGCCTGTTCCGAACAGTGATGCTGTTTTGAATTGCCCTGCCTGCATGACTACTCTGTGCCTTGATTGCCAAAGGTAAATATATCACATGCACCCAGACGAGCTTACCCCCACCCTCAGACAGACCTTTCCTCGAACCAAAACAGTTTGGTGGGCCTTTGTTTAAATCAGAAGTAGACTTTTTTTGCTGTTTATATAAACATTTATTTGACCAAAATGTAGAAAAGTAGTAACTGTAACGTACGGTAAAGTTGCAGGAATCTAAAGAACAGAGTGGGTTTCTAAAAGTTCATCTCTATGGTAGTGAGATGCTTAAAACAAAGGAATGAGAGCAGGGCAGGGGTGGTGTACCCCTTGATCCCAGTACTTGGGAGGCAGAGGCAGGAGGAGCTCTGTGAGTTAAAGGCCAGCCTGGTCTACAGAGCGAGTTCCAGGACAGCCAAGGCTACACAGAGAAACGTCTCAAAAAAAAAAAAAAAATTTTTTTTTTTTTTAATGTCATCCTTGCACAGGGGCATGCTCATTTTCTTTGTATTGTTTCAGTTTTAATATATGTGCCACTGAATTGAATCGAGCCCAAGGGTCAGTTTTTAAAAATAACAGTTTTTGCTGGGTGAGGGGGTATACACCTTTAATACCAGCATTTGGGAGGTGGAGCAGGTGGATCTCTGTTCTATGAGTTCAAGGACACCCAGATATATACAAAGAAACCCTGTCTTGAAAAGCCAACCAACCAAACAAACAAAAATGCTGCTATTAGTGTAATTATTCACTAATAGTAATTCAGACCTCTGCTGGTCTATAATCCCAGTACTTGCTGGCTGAAACAGGATGATTGCTATAGGATCAAGACTACTCTCAGCTACAAAGTGAGGACCTGCCTCAAAAAACAAGAATGGGCTGGAGAGATGACTCACTGGTTAAGAACATTTGTTGTGGGCTCAGAGGTTAAGGGCACTGGCTGCTCTTCCAGAGGTCCTGAGTTCAATTCCCGGCAAACATGGTGACCCACAACTATCTATAATGAGATCTGGTGCCCTCTTCTGGCATGCTGGCATACATGCTGGCAGAACACTGAATACACAATAAATAGACACATCTTGAAGAACTCAGGTTTGGTTCTCAGCACCCAGTGGGCAGCTCAGGGGATCCAGCACCCTCTTCTAACCTCTGCAAGCATCAGACATGCATGTGGTGTACATACATACAGGCAGAACAGTTGTATACATAAAAATACAATATATCTTTTTTTTTTTGAGACAGGGTCTCTCTCTCTGTTGTATATCCCTGACTGTCCTTTGGAACTTGCTTTGTACACCAGGCTGGCCTCGAACTCAGAGATCTGCCTGCCTCTGCTCCCCAAGTGCTGGAATTAAAAGTGTGCACCACCACTCCTGGCCTAATCTTTTTTCTTTTTTTCTTTATATTTCATGCCAACCACAGCTTCTCCTTCCTCCTCTCCTCCTGTCCCCTCCCCCACCCTTCTTCTACCCCCTCCCCATCACTCCTCCTCCATCTCCATTCAGAAAGGGGCAGGCCTCCTATGGGAGTCAACAAAGCATGGTACATCAAGTTGAGGCAGGACCAAGCTCCTCCCCCCTGCATCAAGGTTGGGTGAGGCAACCCACCATTGGGAATAAGTTCCAAAAAGCCAGCTCATGTACCAGGGACAGGTTCTGGTTCCACTGCTAGGGACCCCGTAAACACACCAAGCTACACAGCTGTCACCCACATGCAGAGGGCCTAGGTTGGTCCCATGCAGGCTCCCTAGTAGAGTTCGTGAGCTCCCATGAGCTCAGGTCAGCTGTCTGTGGGTTTTCCTGTCATGATTTTGACACCCCCTCCCCCACCCCCACTTATATAATCCCTCTTCCCTCTCTTCATCTGGACTCCTGGAGCTCAGCCCAGTGCTTGGCTGTGGATCTCTGAATCAGCTTCCATCAGTCACTGGATGAAAGGTCTATGATGACAATTAGGGTGGTCATCAATCTGATTAAAGGGGAAGGAAGGCCAGTTCATGCATCTTCTCCACTATTGCTCGGAGTCTTTTTTTTTTCTCAAGACAGGGTTTCTCTGTGTAGCTTTGCGCCTTTCCTGGAACTCACTCTGTAGCCCAGGCTGGCCTCAAACTCACAGAGATCCGCCTGCCTCTGCCTCCCGAGTGCTGGGATTAAAGGCCTGCGCCACCATCACTTGGCTTATTGCTAGGAGTCTTAACTGGGGTCATCCTTGTGGATTCCTGGGTGTTTCCCTGGCACCAGGTTTCTCCCTAACCTTATAATGGCCCTCTATCCAGATATCTCTTTCATTGCTCTCCCTCTCTGTCTCTCCCCCAACTCGGCCATCCCGATCCCTCATGTTCCCTTCCCTCCACAGCCCCCCTCCCTCAGTTTACCCAGGAGATCTCATCTATTTCCCCTTCCTAGGGTGATCCATGTGTTCCTCTTAGGGCCATCCTTGTTACCTAGCTTCTCTTGGGCCTAAATTTTTTTAAACAAAACAATATAAACCTCAAATAATTCAAGACAGAACATTAAATGTTTCTGATTTTAATTGAAATGTCAGCCACTGTCGAGAGGTATCATGGTCCTTATTTGCATTTTGTTTCCCTCCAATTTGATTTTAGACTTGAATCAGTTCAATATTTCTGCACATATGGAGATTTGAAGTGTGTTTTGTCGTTGTTTGTTTTGGAGACAGTCTCGCTATATAGACCAGGCAGGCCTCAAACTCTGGGCAGCCCTTTCTCATCTCCGATACACTGTGGTTCCTTACTGGCTCCTTCCTGTAAGAGTTCTCTAGAATTTGGTTCAAACTGCATAGAGCAGCACACATCTAAAACCACAGCATTTGGAAGGAGGAGAGGAAGAGCCTGATTTCTAAGCTTACTTCAGCTACATATCAAGTTCAAGTCCAGCTTGGATCGTATAGCAAGACCTTGTCTTGAAAAAAAATTAGGTTTGGTGAGATGGCCTAGATGATAAAGGTGTTGGTAAACCACCCAACCTGAGATCCACTCCAAGACCTATGTCGTGGGAGAAGAGAACTGGCTCTGAGCCCACACACATTCTGTGCTGTGTGCCCACCTCTCCAAACCCCATCTCCACAGATGCAGGGCTGGCATGGTGGTGCACACCTGCATCCCCGACCTGGAAGGCAAAGCATGAGGACCAGGAGTTAGATGCCAGCCTTAGTTACAGAGCTGGTCTGAGGCCAGCCCAGGTTATGTAAAGACCGGCCTCAAAAAACATAGCAGGGCGGTGGTGGCGTACACCTTTAATCCCAGCACTCAGGAGGCGGAGGCAGGTAAATCTCTGTGAGTTTGAGGCTAGCTTGGTCTACAAAGCGAGTTCCAGAACAGCCAGGACTGTTACACAGAGAAACCCTATCTCAAAAACTTAAAAAAAAAAAACCAAAAACCCCAAAACTTAATTAAACATTATCTATCAAGTTCCCAGCAACTTTTTTGTCTTCCTAAGTTGTTTGTTTATTTTTTGGTTTTTTCGAGACAGGGTTTCTCTGTGAAATAGTCCTGGCTGTCCTGGAACTCACTCTGTAGACCAGGCTAGCTTCAAACTCAAAGATCGGCCTGCCTAAAGGCATGTGCCGCCACCACCCGGCTATCTTCCTAAGTTTAAGAAACAAATTTAAAAATTATTCTAGAAATAATTATTTTTTTCTGAGATCAAAGTTGCTCCTTCCCCCTTATTTTTTAATTTTATTTTGTTCTTTCGAGACAGGGTTTCTCTGTGTAGGCGTGAGTCCCCACAGCCTGGCTTTCCCCCTTTATTTTTATTGTATGTGTACTGTTTTGCTTGTACATAGTCTGTGTGTTGTATGTGTGCAATGCCCACAGAGGCCAGAAGAGGGTGTCAGATCCCTTGGGACTGGAATTATAGATGGATGTAAGCTGCCATGTGAGTGGTGGGAATCGAACCCAGGAACTCTGGAAGAGCAGCCAGTGTTCTTAACAGCTGAGCCATCTTAAAGCAATAGAAAAAAAATGCTCAGGTGGCAGAGGCAGGTGGTGAAGGGACACTAGCCCATTCGAGCATGTGGCTCTGGCAGGCCTTGCCCTTTTGTATTTCCTCTGCCTAGCTAAAAACTGTTAGGTTACGTCCCTGAAGCTAGCCCCTAAGGACCATCCCCTTATTTGGTCACTTCCTCCTCCTGAGGCTGATTACCAAGGACCAGCTATCAAAGTACTGAAGTCCAGCAATCAGAAGCTTCCTTTGGCTCACCTAATTAATATGCCCAATCCAGATGTACCACTGCATCCCAGCCCACTCTAACATAAACCTCTCTCCTTTTAAACATCACACCTGCCTGAGGCAGAAAGCAGCCACTGTAACTTTTCTTCCCCACTTAAGAAAGGATCTCTCTGTGAAAATAGGTGTTTCTATGTGGTTTGTGCCTGATCTGGGGTCCGTGAGGGAGCCCCTGCTGTACGGTGGTCTCTTTCAGGTGGGCCTCTGAGCATTCCAGGCCAGCCAGGGAAACATTTGAGAACCTGTCTCAAAAGGAGAAAACAAATTTTAAAGGCTGCAGGGCTGGTGCCAGGCATAGTGGCACATGCCTTTGAGCCTGGTAATCAGGAGGCAGAAGCAGGCAGATCTCTGTGAGTATGAGACCAGCTTGGTTTACATATGGAGTTCCAGGCCAGTCAGGGCAACATAGTGAGACCCTGTCTAAAAAAAAATTCATTTTTTCAGTGCTGGAGATCAAACCTCAAGACTTTGGACATGCTTTACCATTGAACTATATTCCCAGCCCAGCAATATGTTTCCATTCATTCATTCGTTCATTCGTTCATTCATTTTCTGTCTGTCTGTCTATCTGTCTGTCTATCTATCTATCTATCTATCTATCTATCTATCTATCTATCTATCTATTTTTGAGGCAGGGTCTTTGTGTAGCCCTGGTTGTCCTAGAACTCACTATGTAGTAGTCAGTCCGCCTGTCCGTCCGTCCATCCATCCATCCATCCATCCATCCATCTGTCTATCTATCATATATTTATTTTTGAGGCAGAGTCTCTATGTATCCCTGGTTGTCCTAGAACTGTGTAGATCAGGCTGGCCATGAACTCAGAGACCCCTCTGTCTCTGTCTCCTTAGAGTGCTGGAATCTAAGGCATGTGCCACTATGCCCAACCTTATATTCCATTTAAGAAATATATTTCTCCATGGAATGACAGTGCATGTCTGCATTCTCATTACTTGAGAGGTTGAGACAGGAGGATTGTGAGTTCTAGGTTAGCTTTTGTAGGTCTATCTCAACAAAATAAGTAAATAAACGACTCAGGTTTTTTTGTTTGTTTGTTTTGTTTTGTTTTGTTTTGTTTTCCGAGACAGGGTTTCTCTGTGTTGTTTTGGTGCCTGTCCTGGAACTCACTCTGTAGACCAGGCTGGCCTCGAACTCACAGAGATTCGCCTGGCTCTGCCTCCTGAGTCCTGGGATTAAATGTGTGCACCACCACCGCCTAGCTGACTCTTTCAAATTTAATCCCCATCTTTATTTTGGTGGCTATTGATGTAGGTGTTCTCAAATGTGATCTAAAGTGACTACTATTAAATCCAAACTCTCCGTTCGTTCTCCTTCTAGGCATGAATCCTACAAGACTCAGTACAGAGCCATGTTTGTGATGAATTGTTCTGTCAACAGAGAGGAGGTTCTAAGATACAAGAATCCAGGAAACAGGAAGAAAAAGCGGGGTGCTAAGAAGATGAGGTCTAACACTGAAGGTCCCGTGGAGACAGACGTGGAGGAAATCTATCACCCTGTCATGTGCACAGAGTGTTCCACTGAAGTGGCAGTCTATGACAAAGATGAAGTTTTTCATTTCTTCAATGTTTTAGCAAGCCATTCTTGAACAGTGTGACAGGTAATTGACTTCCCGCACCGTATAAAGCAAATGTGGACTCCTGTTTTCCTCTTTCCTAGTCAAAACTTTCAGTGACATTGAGTCATTAAAACAGTATTTACCTGTATGAAAAGAATGGTTATCAACCTCTATTTCTTCTCCCTTTTTTCTTCTTAATTGTCTCATGATTATTCATTTCATTTTTGGTGCATCTTTGAAGACTTTGGGGTTCTTTATTTATTAAATTAGCTTCCTAGAATTAAATGGTTTTGGAGTATTTGTTTCTTAGTGTTTGGTCCATTTTCTATTGCTATAACAAAGTCCTAGAGGTTGGGTGCTTTATAAAGAAATGAGTGTTAGGGGTTGACAAGATGGCTCTGCACTTGGCATGCAAGCCTCACAACCTGGGATTGTTCGGTCCCTGGGACCCTCAGTGGAAGGACAGGGTAACTTTCAAGTTTTCCTATGACTGACCTAAACATACATGCATATGCGGACACACACACACACACACACACACACACACACACACACACAGCGTACACACATCCACAGAGGACCTGAAAAGTGGGGGAGTGTTGACAAGTTGGTGGGGTAGCAGACAGAAATGGGGCAGCAAATCAGAGCAAAGTTGAGTGGTGCGCATGTGAAAATGTTTTGTGTGCTTACTAAAACCAACACTAAATCAAGTACTCTTAACAGCTGTTGTTCACATCCTTTCACTTGGAAAAGACTTGAGATATCAGGTATTTCCTGAGGCTATTTGGGCTGGACACAGGTGTGCTACAGTGTCCCTCTGATTTCCATGCATAGCTTTGAATATCTTCCTGTTCTTTATCAGGATGATTGCTATAACTGACCTGTAGGTGATTGTATCTGAGATGATAGTGTTTTCAGCATAGCCTTCTCATATTTTATCACTGTACGTATTTTTCTCTTTATGTTAAGCAGCTGCCCATAATCCTTTGAAGGATCACTTATGGCCTTCTTTTGCCTCAATTCTCTCTTAACCTTCACAGGGCATCATTGTAGCCCAGGCTGCCCTTATACTCACCATGTAGCTGAGGATGACCTTGAGCTCCTGATCCTCCTGCTCCGACCTCCCTGTTGCCGCAATTGTAGATGTTCACTAGCAAGTTTGCTCTACCTCCATTTTAAATGGAGCCTAAAATATTTTAAACAGATTCCACTGCAGCTAGTTGTTCCTTCCTCGGCTTGGCTTATTGCTTCCTGCCCTGTTGCTATGTAACCTGACCTCAGGCGTATGGAATAACGTACGTACATTCGTTGTTGTAATTTTTTTTGTGTCAGGAGCCTGGCCACAGTTAAGCAGTGCATTCAACATGAACTCACAAAGGCGATAAGGAACTGGGTTAAGTAGTGTTCTCTCTTGGAGACGTGGCTAGGCAAGTGTCTGTTCCATTGTCTCAGGCCATTGGCAGAGTGTGTATGCATCCTTAAAGCCACAGGACTAAAGTGCCTTGTCCCCTTTGCTGGTTGTCAGCCAGGAGGAATGAAGGTCACACTTTGTTTTTCCTCATTGATTAGCCAGGAGATGCTCTAAGCTCCCAGAGGCCACCTGCCTCCAGATATAGAAACACACAAACTATTAAATATCACTTGTTAAGGGTTTTATTATGTTTCAAAGGAACACACACACACACACACACACACTTCTATCTGTATGGCAGATGTTGACCGTGGTTTGTTTGTTTGCTTTCTTGGTTCCTCATCTGAACTCCTAGACACTCTAGGAGCGGACATTGCCCTGGGCTTTTGATCCTCACCAGGGATCTGGAGCAGAACAGGTCAAGATGCTGTAATGAGGGAAGCTGAACAGGGTTAGGGAGCAGGGGCCTCTACCACATCCCAATCTGAATGCTTTTTTTGGTCAATTTTTGAGTGACTTCTTTACATTTTTGATATTTGACTGTCACTGACTCACTGGTTTGCTGTGGTTTTGTAGCAATCATGCAGACATGGGAAGTTTTGGTTGGTTGTTTCGCTTTTTCCTGTACTGGGGATTTTACCCAGAGTCTTTTGCATTCCAGGAAGTGCTTTACCTCAGAGCTATAACCTAGCCACAGGCCTTGGGGAACTCACTTCCTAAATGTAAATCAAAGAGGTTACCCCACAAATATATATAGTTACTGTGCCTATAAAAAAATAAGCATTAGCTAGCCATGGATGTTGCATGCCTTTAATCATAGCACTCAGGAGACAGAGACAGGCAGATCTCTATGAGTTCAAGACCAGCCTGGTCTGCGTAGCAGGTTCCAGGTCAGCCAGGGCTGTATAGAGAAATCCTACCTCAAAAGTAAATAATTTAATTAATAAATTAATAAATTCATGTTTAAATACCCCTTAAGCTTACAGTTTGACTTTTAGCTGGAATCAATGCTTGCCTCTACCCTGTCCACTCCCCTGTGTACTGGAAAATTTGGACCTCTGCACTCAGCTGCAGTGCTGGTTTGGGTGTTTCTCAGAATTAATATGTTGGGAATTTAATCCCTAAAGTCATAGGGTAATGGCTTTTGGAGATGGGCCTTTGGGAGGTAGTTGGGGTTAGATGACCCCCCCCCCATGATGGCATCCATGGGCCTTTGGGAGGTAGTTAGAATTAGATGACCACCCCCCTCCCACCATGATGGCATCCATCAGCCATCCCTGGGACAGACCTGGAACTGGTGTGTCACAGCACTAACTTTCTAGGTCATCTGAATGGAAAGATGGAATGGCATTTGCAAACCTTATCTAAAGGAGTAAGGTACCCCACCACAGGACTGTGATATACTAGCATTTAGTCACTGTGAGAGGATTCTTCAATTTGTACTATCCTGAAAGTTCACCTGAAACTCAGGTAGTGTGACCATTTAAAGGTGACTTAAGTTCAGTACTCAGAAATAGCCCCTAATGGGGTTTAGTTTAGCCTAATATGTAAGTGGTCCGAACAGATCTCATGTACAGGTTTGTTGTTGTTGTTGTTGTTGTTTTTCGAGACAGGGTTTCTCTGTAGCTGGCCTCGAACTCACAGAGATCCACCTGCCTCTGCCTCCCGAGTGCTGGGATTACAGGCGTGCACCACCACTGCCCGGCTCATGTACAGTTTTATAATCATTTTATAGTGGAGGAGTTCCAGAGACGTACTGCCTATGAAAGTCTCTGTAGGGAACCAAATGTCTGAAGCAGGTGAGTTAGGGATGGTGTTTGAGATGCAGAGGTCTTGAGAGTGGCAGTGGAAGCTGAGAAGCCACAGTAAGGTGTGGGAGTGGAGACCCTTGATGAACACTTACAGAGGTTTCTCCATACAGGGCACAGAACTGTCTCAAGGGGAAGAAAAATTGCACCAGTCTAATAGGTCCATTTGGGATGCTTGGGGTCTAGGAAGCTGGCTCATTCAGAATCTTTTTGTTTTTCAGACAGGGTCTCTCCTTATAGCCCTGGGTGTCCTGGAACTTGCTCCATAGTCCAGGCTTGCCTTGAACTCACAGAGATTTAACTGCCATTGCCTCCAGAGTGTTGGAGGCTGTAGGGCATTTACCACCAACCCCACAGCTCCCCAGAGTTGTCTTGAGTGTGAGCAGCAGGAAATATTAGAAGGATTTATAGTGCGGAGATAAACAGATAGAAAATACAGGATAGCCTCGGGAGGGCCTGGAACCTTTTCCAACGGCCCCCGACTGTCTCTGCCTCAAGAGTATTTATAGAGATGCCAAGGGGTAGAGCAAAAGACCTTCTCCCCCAGCACAGCCAAGTGCAGACCATCTCAGACACCTGCACTCAGGCCCGTGGCCTCTATGCAGACCTGCTGGGTAAAGCCACGAAGAACCCGGAAACGGGCTCCCGCAGGAGGCACCACCACGACCAGACCAATTTTATTATTTGTAATCGTGTGTATGTACCTGTGTGTGGATGTGTGCATGTTTGTGCAGGTGCCTGAGGAGGCCAAAGGCATTAAATGGCTCTGGAGCTGGAGTTACAGGCTGTTGTGAGGACTCTGGTCCTCTGGAAAAGCAGTACATGCTCTGAACTGCTTAGGTATCTTTCCAGCTCCCCACAACTATCTGTAACTCCAGTTCTGATATTTACAGACACCAGGCATGAATGTGGTACACATACTTACATGT
Source organism: Onychomys torridus (assembly GCF_903995425.1). Classification (NCBI taxonomy): domain Eukaryota; kingdom Metazoa; phylum Chordata; class Mammalia; order Rodentia; family Cricetidae; genus Onychomys; species Onychomys torridus. The sequence goes on along the minus strand of NC_050456.1, from coordinate 23,704,896 downwards.
TGCAGGCTGCAAACATATATGAAGCAGGAATTCAGCTGATTATGACAAAACGACACTTGGAGGAGTTAAGAACCCTTCCAGAGGTCGAGCCCAGGCTCAAGGAGTCTTGGTGATACTGGCTTTTGATTATTAGCTGTTTCCTGCTATGAATTTCTCGTGTGCTATTGTAGCTTTTCCATCATTCATTGGGCACGATTTCCCCTCTACACTTAAAGTATTGGTATAACTTTCTCCAACTGTGCTAACAACAGACATGGGCAAAAATCTTTAATTTCAGGCCTTTCTGTAATTATCGTCATTAGTAGCATGTGGCCAGGACCATTCCCAGATGGACAGACGAAAGTATCTTATCTGAGATTCCTCACAGATTCTCTAAGAACAGACTTAAGCATCCAGACTATCTGAGAAGGCCTGGCGGATGTGCTAATTAAGCTTAACTTTCTCCTTTTCCAAATCTTATCTCTAGTTTTAGATCTCCTTTTAACAATGACCAGGTGCATCTAGCTGTGATGGAAGTTGCCTAGAGACAGAGCACACTTCCCCGCCCTGCCAGAAAACAGCTCGGAGAGATAAGGGCCAAAGGGGTAAAAGGCAGTTTTATTTTCAGAGCAGGGATGGAGAAGAAAAAAGAAAAAGGAAGAACTAGATGGGTAAGAACTGGAGAGGAAGGAACTGAGATGGGGAAGAACTAGATAGGAAGAGAACTGGATTAGAGGAGAACTAGATTGAAGGACTAGAGGAGAAGAAAACCACAAGGATGAGATGGAAAATGAGGAAGAGGGGAAGAACTAGCGGGGTAAGAATGAGATGAGAAAGCCCAAGATGGGGCAGAATTAAATAAAGGAATTGTGATATTTTATTTGCACCACAATAAAGCTTATCTGAGGATCAGAGGAAAAAGGCAGCCACTATATTAAACATAGGAGTCAGGCAGTGGTAGCACACGCCTTTAATCTTAGCATTCGGGAGGCAGAGATCCATGCGGATCTCTGTTCAAGGCCACGCTGGGAACAGGGCCAGATGTGGTGGCACATGCCTTTAATCCCAGCACTAGTTAACCATAGAGGTCTGTAGATCTGTACAGACAGACAGGAGGTGATAGAGCTGGGTGGAAAGAAGAAGTGATGGAGCTGGATGGAGAGAGGAAGAGGGCAGGGACAGAAAGGCATACAGGCGTGGGTAGACAGGAAGTAGCTCTCTCTGGAGGCTGAGGGGTGGTGAGGTGAGGTTGGTTGGCTGGGGCTTGTCCTATTCCTCTGATCTCAGTTTTCACCCCAATATCTGGCTCTGGGTTTTCTAATTTTTTTTTATTAATAAGACCATTTAGCAATTCGTCTTACAAGGAAGTAAGGTAGTCTTAGAGGGAACAGCAGAAAGATATAAAGAGAGAATCAGGCGAGAAAGGAACAAAGTGTGAGAGCAGCAAAGAAGCTGTGTGGAGAGAACTGACTCAGGAGAATCAAGTGTGTGGACTAAAGAATTCCATGCATGTAGATTCATTTCATATCATTAAAGATTAGATTATCAGCTGGTTGTAGATTCTTCCACAGACCCTGGGAGAGGGCTGTCGAGGGGTTGGACTCCAATAGTCCCCATTACTTACATGCAGGCAAAACACCCATACACATAAGCAAGATTGTGTGTGTGGTGTGTGTGTGTGTGTGTGTGTGTGATGTCAGGTGAGTGCAGGTACCTTAGGAGTCTAGAAGAAGGCTCTGGATCCTTTAGAGCTGGATTTACAAGCAATTCCCCATGTAGGTGCTGGAAACCAAACTCTGGTCCTTTGGAAGAACAGGAAGTGCTCTTACGGCTGAGCCATCTCCCTAGGCCTTCATTAAGAAAGTTTGAATTGGTGAGGGACAGCTGGGATGTAGCTCAGTTGGTAGAGTGCACTCAGCATGATTGAATGGGACAGATGAGACTTGTCTTGGGAAGACTACCTTTGTGATCAGGGAGTCCTGCCGGGTAAGCATTTCCTTCCATGACTGACTTGCTGCTTCTCCATCACTGTTTCCTTGGGGTCAGCTGCTGCGACAGTTGCTTTTCATTGTCACCATGGCTGAATGTAGAGTCCCCATGGAAACACCCGTGCTGTGGATGCCTTTCTGTATGCTGTGAATATGTGTTCCTCTGATTGGTTGATAAATAAAGCCGTTTGGCCTATGGCAAAGCAGCTTAGAGGCAGGCAGGAAATCCAAACAGACAGGAAGAGAAAGGAGAGGCAAGGCAGACACAACCCAGGAGAAACAAGATGTAAAAGTATCAGTAAGCCACGAGGTAAAGTATAGATTTATAGAAATGGGTTAATTTAAGATATAAGAGCTAGCTAGCAAGCCTGCTGTGGCCATAGTGTAAAAATAATATAAGCCTGTGTGTGTTTATTTGGGAACAAGCAGCTGCAGGATGGGGTTGGAGAGATTCTGCAGGACCGGAGAAAACTTCTCGCTAGACACCTGTGTGTGTGAGAGAGCGCATGCTTCCAGGATGATATAAATGAGGAAGGAGAACCCAGCCTGATGTAGGAGCACCATTCCGTAGGCTGGGGTTTGGGAGTGAATAAAAAGACAGCAAACTAAACACCCACACTTACCTCTCTCTGTTGGCAGACAGCATGGCAGCCATCTTCCACATCCACCACAACTTCCCTGTCCTGATGGACTATGTCCACACACTCTGAGCCAAACAAACCCCTCCTTCCTTAAGATGGTTTTTATCAGATACTTCGTTACAGTGAGAACAATAACTGATACAGAAAATTGGAGACTGGGACTTCTCTGTGATAAACCTATGTGGTTCTTAGGCCTTTAGAACTAGTTGGCAGGAGAAATGGGGGAGAGTTGGAAGCTGCAGGCTAGAGAAGCCCTAGAATACTGTAAGCAGAGCTCTTAACAGGGCCATTCTGGTGGGAGTTTAGAAAACCAGAATGAGCTGGGTGGTGGCCCACATCTTTAATCTCGGCACTTGGGAGGCAGAAGCAGGTGAATCTCTGTGAGTTAGGGGCCAGCCTGGTCTACAGAGCGAGTCCTAGGGCATATACAAAGAAAAGCTGTTTTGAACCCCCCCCCAAAAAAAAAAAAAAACCAGAATGCTAAGAGAAATAGAACAGTGGAGGCCCAGCTCATGGGTTTCAGGAGGAACAAGTACTATATCAGGGACTATGTTAGAGGCAGTTTATTACACTCTTGAGAAGAAACCAGCTGCAATTCTGCCTGTGTCCTGAAAACTTGAAGGTGGTGCAATTAATTTTTTAAAGTTTATTTATTTATTTATATGTGATGTGTGTGAGTGGGGGGTATATGTACATGTGTGTGGCATTTATTTGCGTGCACACACATATGGAGGATGGAAGAGGAGGATAGGAGTCTCCCTTTACTGCTTATTTTAATTTTATTTTATTTGAGGCAAGGTCTCACTATGTAGCTTTAGCTGGCCTGTAATTCACTATTTTCAATACAAAACCACAGCCCTCATCTTAAAGGAATAAGAGGTAGTTTATTCTAGAGACATTTTGAGTGACCATGGCCCAGGAACACAGATTTGGGTTACCCCAAATTCCATGCTTCCAATGGAAGAGGTTTCAAGAAGTTTTTATAGCTTTACAGAACAAAGGAAGTCATAAATCAAGGCAGGTTTCAAATACGTTGGTCGGTACAACAGAGAGGCACATGCAGGAAATGGGGGAAGCTTTTCTATAGGCCCAAGATGGTGTCAGTAGGGAAAAGGGGCCAGCTAAAGAGACCCACCCTGACCCCAGAGCCCAGAATCAGTGAAAGAAACACAGCCTAGATCTGGGACCCAAGCCAGAGAAAGAAACACTTTATCCCTGAACTCAGAACCAAAGAAACACCCTGACTCTCTAACCAGTATCAAAGAAACACTTTGTTCCTGGAGTCAGAGGCAGTGAAAGAAAGAAATATGCCCTGGCCTCCAAGCCAAAAAGCTAAGAAAGACCAGTGCAAGAAACACAGTTAGGCTCTGAAATTAGGGCCATCTCTGCCCCTGACCAGTGAAACTAACCAGTCCCTGAGCAGGAAAAACTAACCAATCCCTGAACAGAAAATCTCCCTGGAGAAACTCCGCCCCTAAGAATCCCTATATAAACCACCTACCTGCCTGTTCAGTTGTTGGCTGTTCTTTCCTACCCTGGCTGAGGCAGCCACTCTCCTGGACTCTTCTTTCCCAAATAAATCTCTTTCTCAAAAGAATCTTGGGTGTGAAGATCCTCATTTGCCAGCACCACAACGAGAAGTACCTTGCTAAGACTCCCTTAGGGGACTGAGCAGAAAAAACCTTGCAGAGACGTTCCCTTAGGGGGACTAAGCATAGGGGCACTAAGCAAGGCGAAGCTCAACAGAAGAACCTTGCTGAGACATCCCTTAGGGAACTGAACAACGGCAGAGCAGAAAAAGTAACAACTTTTTGCAGGAGCGGAGGAGATTGCTACATTTCTGCAGGAGTTCCCCCTTTAGTGAAGCAAAAGAAGCAACATCTTGGGCTGGAGAAGAAGCAGAGCTCTGCTAGGAAGCCCCCTTAAGTAGGAGCTGAGCAAATCTGCTGTAGCAGCTCTCCAGGAAAGGAGCAGGATTGCTGTACCCTGTGAGGAGACCATCCCCCACAGCAGCAGGCATAGCCTGACTCCTGAACAGTCAGGATACCTTTCCCTCCAGAGCCGAGCAGCCGAGGGTTCCTAGCAGCTTTCCCCCAGAGTTGCAACACTAGCTTACAGTATCTCTAGGCTTTTGGATTTGTATTGGTCTGCTAAGTTAACAGACAACAAAAGGTTCCCATTAGTCACAAGATGTTAGTTTTGACACAGGTGGGTAAGGATTGGCTGCTCCAGAGGGCTAGAACTAGCCCCCAAAGAGGTAATTACCCTCTGGATCTGCAACATCTCAGTCTCTCCACAGTACTGAAAATTGAATCACTCTGTTTCTCCAAACATAGTTTCTTTTCGGGAGTTTTAGTATATACTATGTAGACTAGGCTGACCTGAACTCACAGAAACGAATTTGTCTCTGCTGGGATTAAATGAGCCAACAGTCTATTTTATTTAAAAGACATGGTCTTTTCCTGGACTGGAAACTGGCATTTTGAGCTAGGCTGCTGGTCAGCCAGTAAGCCCTTGGGATTCATCTGCTCCCACTCTCCAATGCTGGAGTCACAGGCATGTATGTATAGCCTTTGTTTTGTTTTAATCTGGTTTGGAGAGGGACAGGGTGAAGACATAGCTCTGGTTGAGTACTGTTGCTCTTGCAGAGGACCTGGGTTCAGTTCCTGGTACCCATATGGTGGTTCATAATTATTGGTTAAATTATTAAGGCCACTCCACGTAGTTAAAAGGGAGGTTTATTTTGTGGGGTAACTTACAAATGAAGGGGTAGGTTACAGGGTCTGGCAAGGGTATAGCGCAGTCCGGCGGTGTTCTCTGGAGAACTCTGCTCGGTCTACCTCCCGCGTCCAGAGTCCGGGAACCAAGAGACAGAGCTCTTCCCGATCCTTCGTCTTCCGCTTCCTCCTCTGCCCCGCCTTGTGGGCGTGACCATTACCGAAGCCTCAGTGGGGATTGGAACTTCCAGGCCAATGCTGGGATGGCTACCCACTACACATAATTGTGATGCTATTCTTGGTTGTCAGCTTGACTACACTAGAATTAACTAAAACCCACGCAGCTGGGAACACTTGTGAGGGATTTTTCTTGACTGAATTATTTGAAGTGGGAAGACCTACCCTAAATCTGGATCTTCTGAGGTGAGAAGATCCACCGTAAATCTGGGCCACACCTTCTGTGGCAGGCTGTTATAAAGGACATGGAAGAAAGAAGCTTTTTCTCTTTGCCTGCTTGCCCTCACTCTCACTGGCAAGACCATTCCTTCACTGGTCTTAGAGCCTACTGCTTCAGGATTCCTGCATATACAGAAGACCAGCTGAGAAATCCAGCCTGAGGACTGAACAACCACTGGGTTCTTGGATTTTCCATCAGGAGACCGCTATTATTGGAACAGTCAGACCATAATCTATACCTGTAAGCCATGCTAATAAACCCCACACACATATAGAATATATATAGTCTCTCAGTTCTATCTGTTTCTCCAGAGAACCCTGACTAATACAATAGCCATCTGTAACCCCAATTCAAGGGGCTCAGGTGACCTATTCCGAACTCTGCAGGGTAGCAGGCATGCATGTGGTGTACATACATACGTGTAGACAAACACTCATAAAATAAGTCTATAAATGAAGAAGTGTGGTTGGTGGGGTTTTGAAAGCAGACCCTCGTGCTTTCACAGCAAGCACCCTTACTTACCCACTGAACCATCTCCCTAACCCAAATGAAGTACAATTTAAAAAAGTGAAGTGCCAAGTTGACAAGGGGTACAACTGTGACAGTTAACCTTTATTGCAAACATGACTGGATTTAGAATCACCATGGAAACACATCTCTGGGTGTATCTATGAAAGTGTTTTTAGTCTATGGCCGTACCACCCTGAATGCACCTGATCTCATCTGTTCTAGGAAGTTAAGCAAGATCAGGCCTGGTTAATACTTGGGTGGGAGACGGCCTGGGGATACTGCATGCTGTAGGCATAAAAAGAAAGAAAGGATTTCTAGAAAGGTTTAACTTTAGTTTGCGATCTCCCAGGGCTGGCATTCCAGACCAGGAAGAGAAGAGTTAGCCGAACACCAACATTTTTCTTTCTCTCCTTCCTGGCTGTGGTTGTAATGTTCCTGCTACAAGCTTTCCTTGCAGTGACTGCTCACACTGAAAGCTGAAAACGAGCACTTATCCTTTGAAGTTGCATTTATCAAGTATTTTATCAAAGAAGAAAAGAGTAGACTATAAAAGAAACTAACTTACTTCCCCAAAGAAACTGTCAAATCCTAGGCCCTGTGAATACATTTGGAAACCACTTACCTAGACAGGACCACTTTTTTATTCTCCTTGTTCTGCAATTATTTATTATTATTATTATTATTATTATTATTATTATTATTTTGTAGTTTTTTTTGAGACAGGGTTTCTCTGTGTTGCCCTGACTGTCTTGGAACTCGATTTGTAGACCAGGCTGACCTCACAGAGATCTGCCTACCTCTGCCTTCCAAGTGCTAGGATTAAAGGCTTATACTACCATGCCTGGTGGTGTTCTCAGAATTTACAGTGATGCGTATTTAATTTTGGGGGTTAA